>NW_026557231.1:0-26199 GCF_029017545.1 Prosopis cineraria | reverse complement strand
GGTCTTCACAATGTGCTTGAACCTCTAAGGCCACCACTTATTGAAGCAAAGGCAGGTATCCCGATCCACCATCTCCACCTTACATGGTATTTGCATGGTGTAAGGAATAGCCACTCAAGCGATAGCATTTTATCCATCAACTGAATGTGAACTCGAGGAGATAGACCATGTAGGATACATTAGCTTAGTCCAAATTAGCTCACTACCAGTTAAGGATGATATGATTCCAACCAACACCTTCAAAGTTTTTTGAGGAAGCACAAGTGTAAGGAAGCCCTATCTTCCTAGATGTGATGGATGAGAGGAAGGTCTCATCTCTCAAAGAAAGGCAGGTTTATGTTCTTCTCTACCCATAAACTTATACCAAGTAGGAAGGTGACGGTCTAGAATGTTGAATGCCTTTAGAGACTATTGCGAGAACTAACTCTGCTAGCAAAAGAATTCAAAGAAGTCTATTTCTTCATTCACTATATGCATACCTAATAGGTAGGTGAAAGGATAGGAGACACGTAGGTCTTGGGGGAAAGGTTCTCGATGAAGCTTTGAAAAGTAGTCCATGGCCTATAAACCTCAAAAACCAAACGGGCCATAGAATTGATGAAGAGCCTCTTTATATGGACTCCCTCATACTATCACACAAGACAGTAAAAGAAACATAGTGCCCAGAGCTAGTTAATTACTGGCAAAGAAGGGATTAGTCTACCCTTAGATGAAATTGCATAAGTTTCCTCCCCCCGCGGCTAGGATCTACTAACTCAGTAAAATCTAGACAAAAATTAGGTGCTCCATAGGGGTTACAAGCTCATCTATAGACTTTCTAAGAATAACTCCATGATTTGAGTGTAAGAATTAATGCCGCTAATCTTAGACTTGAGCTTAATGGGTAGGGTAACATATAGTTCATCCTTCTTGAGGATAGTAAAGAAATTCTCTTCGCTAGTAATCAGCAACCCTAGAAACATGAACATGTCTAAAAGTGTGATGGTCATAGGGCTCAGCTCGAAGAAGAAGGCATTGTAGCTGGGAGCCCAGAAGCTCAATAAGGCCTTCAACAGACTTAAAGGGATATCAACATCAACTTGTGAAAGTTGGAATAGGTCATAAAGACCTATTTCCTTCCATTGATTTCATAGGTTGGTTTTAAGCACTTAATCCATTGGTCTAGGCATAAGAAGATTAGGGCCAATTGCGGATCTTCTATAAGAAGATTTAGTAAAAGGTAAGTCGCCTGGGCCATATAAGGTCACGTACTGAGGTTAGGGGCTATGAGTTTGGCTGGGTAAGTCCTATTGCTTCTGATAAATCCAGAGCTATAAACAAAAACCTTATGTCATTTTGATTGGCCAGGCAATCAGTATAAATCCTTAAATGTAAGAATTTGACTAAAGAAAGAATCTTACTAGAAACTAAGCACAGAAGAAATGATTAAACTTTTTGGGAGAAAGAAGAAAGAACATTAGACTAAAAACTCGAACCAAGAAAAATAAAAGTTTAAGACAGTGTACTTACCATAGCAGTCCTCCTAAAGGGTCGATGGGATTTCAGATTGTGGATAGAGATTCGAATAAGGTCATGGTAGGACCATTGGTTGGAACAATATCAAAAGTAGTAGTAGTAGACGAAGAAGCCATTGTTGAACAAAGAAGCAGAACAACCAAAGAGTAGCAACTCAAGCAAAAATGGTAGAGTAAATAAGAAGGACTCATAAAAGGAAGAAGGGGAAATTTATATTGACAAGAAGGCGTATAGAAAGAAATGATGTCTGGTCCTTTTTTAAACATGCCACGTGATTTATAGTTACTAGCCACCAGCATGCGAGGTGCATTATTTAGACTAAAACTAAAATGTCATTTACCATGACTATAGTAGAAAATGGTCGAGTAACTGAAGAATTAGGTCAAATAGACGATCCAATAATAGGGTCAGTCTAGATCATGATGGAATAACCTGAATGAATAAGTCATTTAGGTCTTTGAATCCCTTAAGACTCAAAATCTTTATTTAGGCCGTTGTCTCATGATAGGCTAAGTTCTCAACAAGCCCCAAATATCACAAGGTCATGGCCATTATCCACAAATATTTCAGAACATGAGCCAGAAGTTAACCTATATATGTTGTAAATAGGAAGATCACATCATAAAGTCCACAGGCAGGGGCCTATTGAATCCCCAATACTTCACAAAACAAGCTCGAAGGTCCGTAGGAGTAATCATCTCAGATAACCAATATAAAAGAAAAGAGAAGATCAAAGAGAGAACCATTGAACAATAATCAATCCCTGGAGCCCATTGCCTTTTTAACTTTTAATTCAAATAGTTTTTAGCTTTGTAATCTTTACTGCTTGGAGTTTGCATATTCTATTAATTAAACATTTGCTATTTCAATTCTTTTATATCTTTACATCTATATAAACTGTGATAAAGGAGTTCAAAGACCTTTTGTTATTATTGAGATTTAATATCTTTGACAAGTCTGGGTATTTTTTGTTGTTCACACTAAACAAAAGGTGAGGCTTTCATTCAAGTTTACGAAGAGGGACAGAATGTTGTGTCCGTAAAAATACATTTATTTAATTTAATAATAACTATAAATATAATCATCCTGCTGCGGACTAATTATTAGATCGAGCAGATTTTGTGCTGCCGCAGCAGCTGCCATCTTCCTACTTTTCTAGAGAAACATGGACGATAGATATGTATGGTTCCATTTATCCTAGGTTGGCCCATCCTGTGGTCTAAAACTAGCCCAATTTAGCCCATACTGACTAACTAAACCCATTTTCAAATAGAGACTAATACGAACTCTTATATGGATGACTCAGCGTCCATCAATGTCATTTGCATTTAATTATCCTGAAGTGAAAAAAAGACATTATGATGGCAGTAACGTCAGAAAATTCTCCAACAAGAATTTGGAAAAAAATAATTACCCCAAAAATATATGGTTGCTGTTAGAAATTTAAGAAACATCACAGTCACTAATAATTATGTTGCATATAATTTTAGGAAGGTGCCTATGTCAAATTAATTAACCAAAATAATTGTTACAATTATTTATATATATCATATTTGTGGCTTTTTTGGATAATGTGTGTGTGTGTGAGAGAGAGAGGGGGGGGGTTTAGTTTGAAATCATCTTGCGATTATATCTTGAATTAGATTCCGTTATCTTGATATTTTTTAGTGGGAAAGATCTAAATCGCGCTATATTAAACTATGGGTGCATTTGGATTTCAATTAGGTGAAATATCTAACAAATAATAACTATAAATTGATTTCAAAAGCTACTCTTTTCAGCTTAAGCCAAAACGTGATTTGAATCCAAATAATCAATCTCTATATATATATATAATAATAGGAGAATAACAAGCACATCTCTATAGATGCTAAGTGTCATTTTTTTAAATACTACAATTTCAAAATGCCACATAAAATTTCATTTACAAAATTATTTTTAATTCATGAATATAATTTTTTTTATTCTTCTATTTCAATAACTTCTTAACCCATAATATAATAATTTTCTAATCTCACGATTCCTCTTTTAGATATAGTTAGTTATTCAGTATTCTATCATTTTAATAATTGCTAGCTCTAAAATTTAATTTTTTTTATTTTTTAATTCATACATATAATTAAATTTAAATATAGATAGTTATTGAGATTATTCATTCTAATAACTTCTTAACCCATGATCTAATAACTTCCTAACTCCATGATTCCTCTTTTAGATATGGTTAAGCTATTCAATATCCTATCATTCTAATAACCTCCTTGCTCTATGATTTAATTTTTATTTTTTTAATTCATGCTATAATTTAAATTTAAATATGGATAGTTATTTAGATTAGGGGCTTTAGCATATTTAACTAATATTATGTAGTTATAATAAAACTAATAACTCACCATTTCCTAAATTAAAAGAATTGTCGATTTCTAATTTTCCTCAAGACTAAAAGACAAAATAACCCTTGAAGGCTATAATACCCTAATTGCCTTCTTAAATTGAAAACTTGGAGACTGGAGACGGCATTTCACTTGCACCACACGAAGACCTAAAGGCCGAGTGCTATGCGTTTGGACTGTAGGCATAGAAATTAACAGCAAGCAACGAAATAGCTGGTGCTGATAGACAAATGAAGTTAGAGATTTAGCAAGGACAACCACACAAATCTAGGTGAGGTAGACTGAAGCTCTGCATTCATCGGGAAAACACATGAACGTGAGGCAAGGTGAAGCGAGGCAAGACTTGCTGCTACAAATTCGATGTCAAAAATCAAAAATGCTGCCAATGTGAGGAACAACTACTGCTACACACTTCAGGGTGAGGAAGCCCAGTGACCCTGTGTTACTCAAGCCAAAGTTCAAGCAAGGATTTTGTAGATATTCTGTCAATGGTGCCAAAGAGGAAAAATCATCCTACTTCACCAGGTATTTTCGTAGAATCCTTGATGTAGGGTTGTAATATCAAATGCTTAGACCTTTTGATTTCTCTGTTATTCAGAGCTGAAAACACCCTACCCTGTATCGAAGTAACGATTGTTCAAATCCACATTTTTCCATCAAAGAAATTATGACATTAAGCATCCTCATATCTACAAGATGACATAGTATTGATAAGTTATCACTGATATTACTTATCAATGAGATACTATAGTATATCAATGATATACTAACATTAATTAGAAAACAGAAAATGCCATCAATAGATACTATAATATATCAATGATATACTAACGTTAATTAAAACACAAAAATGCCATACTCCTTTACCCAAATCAGATCAAACTAGGTTCGAAAAAAATTACAGACGCCTTAGCTGATCATAGAAAATAAATGCCTAAAATAAAAAAGAAAAAATCATGAACAGTGAGAAAATAATATGTTTTTGTGTTTGAAATTCAAGCAAATTGCATGATTAATGACAATAAAAAATTAATTAGGAATAGATGATTTACTGATTCAATGGATATATTACCTGAATATATAAAGATGATGGAAATTCAATTATGGATGATTCTCTTCAACCTCTAGAAAAATGAATATAAAACAATTTCTATTTGATAATGCAGTTTCTTGTTCAATGTGATGACAATGTCTGGGAAAAACAGAGAAGATAAACAGAGAGAGGCAAGCACTGTACGATAAGATACGTTTTGCGATCCCCAATGAAGATGGTAAAAATAACCGTCTAGATGGAGAAAGAAATAAAATCAAAGAAAATCAGATAAAAATAACATCAGTTATATTCTATTTTAATAAAAATAACCGAATGGATTTGAGGACAAAGGAGTAAAAAACACATCTAATTTATTTTTGAATGGGCCATATTCCAAAATATTCAAAAACTTCTTCCATAATTTATGGAAGTTGTATTTTTTGAGGCCATTAAGCAAATTTTCTCTTTAGAGTATTGTATCATTCTAATAACTCATTAGATCCATGATTCACATAGAATTTGGTGAGAATAGATATATATATATATAGATATAATAGATAAATAAGAAATGCTTTTTCAAGTTTGACATGTATGAGTGTTTTTTTTAAATATCACAATTCTATACTATTTACATCATTATTAATTTTAAAATATTTTCTAATTTATAAGATTGTAATTTAAAAATGTAACTTCTCTCCCATTATCTCCAAAATCTCAAATATAATTTTCCAACTAATTCACAATTTAAAATTTTATTTTTAAAAATTTTATCTTTAATATTTTCTCTCATGATCTCAAATATAACTTTCTAAATATTGTCATTTTGTAAATAATTTTGAATTGATATGATAATTCTATGAATAATAATTTAAATAATTTTTGCAAATTAAATCATATAAATAAACAAATAAAAGCTGAATGATAAAGTTATCCACATCAACATTAATTTGTAAAATACTTTTTTTACATAATACCAAAATTGTTTTCATAGATGATAACAATGTTATCTTAAATTGTAAAAACCACTTCTTTTTATTTCTAAATTTTTTTTTCTCTCATGATTTTATCCATTATCATAACTTTCCAACTTCTTCACCACCTAAAATATACAATTTCATTTCTATCAAATCTTCTTAAATATTAAAAAAGTACTATATTTAAATTAAATGAGTTATTATAATTCTTATTTTCCCTCATTTCTCTCCCACTCTCCTATTATCATAACTTCCCATAATTTTTTTCTTATTTTTAGTTTTGAAATTCTATTTACATAAATACACAATCATATTGAGCAGTTATAAAGCACGCAAGATTTTCTTTCAGTCCTAATATCATTTAATTGCTCCATTCCCTCATCAAGACAAGCAAAATCACAAAACTCTCATTATCTCTGGCTTCTCCTTCGTCACCAATGCTCTCTCACATCTTGTGTCATCTTTTATAATGATTTTTCATTCCTAGTCAATGGCGTGATAAGGTTGTTATGTACTTATAGATATCAAAAGAGCAATTCAATTTTGATATATCTCATAGTTATGGTAGATACCAAGTAATTGCACATAAGCATGTATTTTGTAATTTTTTTTACTGAATTTTCCTTCATCATTCTACATTCATCTTTCATAAGCAACAGAACTAAAAAAACTTACTGTGCTCTACTTTCAGGAAGTTATGGTTTCATAGAATTTAATTTTTAGTTTTTGAAATATTTATTGTAAATTATATGATGATTTATTAATTATTTTACAACTCTGCATGTATATTAAAATTGAATAAGAGGAAGATATATATTGACATGATTCTTCACAACAACACAAAGTAATTTTTCTTCCACTCTTCATATATCTTGGCTCTTGGGTGCCTCTTTATAAATTTTTTTTAGAAAAGCATACTCATAATAATTTACTCAGTGATCTAAATTTCTTAATTTCAAATGATATTTTAATGATCTATGTTTAATTTTAATTTTTATTTGAATTATAAATATCAAATGAATTAATCAAATTTTAAATTTTAAAATTATATATAATTTGTATTTGAAGATAATGACTTAACCATTAAATTTTTTTTTAATCTTGATGATATTTTATATTGTAATATCTCAATTACAACATTTGAAAATATTGATGTTTGCATTGAAAATTAAATTTTCAATATATATTAATGTTTATTTGTTGATATTTATAATCATAAAATTATAGTACTTCAAAAAATTTTCTACCCTCACATGATTTAATAGAAAAGATAGAGCTATGCAATTTTTATATTTACCTTATAATCTTAATTTTTCATGGATTATATGTGAGAAATATATTACAAACTATCTCATTATTAGATAAACCTACAAATGAAAAAAAAAACAAAATAGCAATATCAGCACAATAAAAATAATAAAGTATATTTTGGTTTACAAAAAAGATATTTCAACAACTGTGGAGTGTTATACTTGATCAACTATGGTAACTTTCCTACTAGAGTTAAAACAAAACAAAGCAAAGAAAATTGGTAGATGAGTCAAAAAAAAAGAGGTGAAAGGTATGGAGAGAGAGGCCACCATGGTTTTAGACATTTGAGGATTCATGATAAATTCTTTAATTTTTATTTTTATAATTCTACACTCATCTTATTAGTTAATATTATAATTTATTTTATGTAAACTTTTTTCATTTGTATTGATTAACATTCTAAAATAAAATTATTTTAAGTTATAAAAATACACCATGCATTGCACGAGTACATACTAGTTATGTAATAAAATCTAAAAACCAAATGAATTTTTCGCACAATGAGACTGCCTTTGCCCAAATTGACCCATCTGCCATGGCTAAGCGCACATTTGCCATGGCAAGAATCTAAATCAGCACATAATTACAGCATATGAGAATTTAATTTCAAAAGCATCTAATTAAATGTGCTGATCTCTTATTAAGGTGATCCAAACACTACTATAAAATATACATTTTAAGTCTCTCAATTTACATCACTTTTTGTAAAAGTGACATAAAAAATAGAGACAGTGGCAATTTTATAAATAAGTATTGAATATATAAAACTATCCACGTCCCTTTAAAAAAAAAGCAACGTGGTAACATACCACATCTTACCACGTTGCTTTTTTTTAAAAAAAAAAGGGACGTGAATTATAAAAAATAAAATATTTTAAATTATTAATTTTTAGACATTTTCCATCTACATCACTTTTTAAAAAAAGAACGTGGATTGTAAAAAATAAAATATTTTAAATTATTAATTTTTTGACATTTTTTTCAGCTTTTTTTTAAAAAGCAATATGGTAATCTACCACATCATTTTTTTTTAAAAAAAGAGAAGTGTATTGTAGAAAATAAGATATTTTAAATTATTAATTTCTGAACATTTTTCATGTCCCTTTTTTTAAAGAAAGCGACATGAATTTCAGTCAGCTTTTTTAAATTAAATTGAGTTTCTTCCTTGCTCCATCATTTTGTATTTTAAAGCCTAACTCGTCTCCATCTTTCCCTTCAATGATAGCTCATCTCTCCTCTCCTCCCACTGTAGATCTCTCCTCTCCTCCACACAACAACTCTCGCTTCTCCTTCCCACTGCATCAAGACCCATAACATCGAGATTTATGGTCGACAAACTTAATAGAGACCTAAGGCTAGCATTCAATAGTGAGCATTCGACAGACAATTCTCTCTTCTCCCATCTCCTCCTCTTTTCCCCATTCGATGGATAGCTTCGAGACCCACGGTTGAGATCCACAGCTTCTCCTCCTCTTTTCCCTAGGTGAGCAATATTTGGTTAGTATCACTTTCACCCACAAGCTCTTTTTCTTTGTAGATATTTCTGACCTCTGCTTGAGCTTTCTCTATTATCTTTGATTACTTCATCAATTTTGGTATTGTTTTATTTTTTTTTAATTTTGTTTTTAGGCCTGTGAAATCTATAACTAGCAAGAATGATGAAATGAAAATGATAGATATTTAAATTTAAATTATTTTAATATTTGTTTCTCGAGAAACCACGTCCCTTTTTATGATGTTGATAAGTCAATTTTTTATGTCACTCATATCTATGTCCCCCATGATAGGGACATAAAATGCCCTAAAAAATAGACATAAAAAGCTTTTTTGTAGTAGTGAAGTGCTCACACATAGATAATTTAACAATCTAATTAATGGCACCATCTATAAATTAATCCAATACCAAACAAGGATCTTGAAACATTAAGTGCCAAGGTGAACATTTATGCCACTCGCATATGAATAGGTTTCTCCCCTCTCAACTAATCTTGCCAAGCAAATCAATAACTGCTCAATTATGTGTGATACTCATATCTATTGGTTTGTTATAATCCAAAAAAGCATAAACACTAATTACAATAATTACACATTTGCATGGTAGACCTTTCTATGAAACTTAAGGCCAAAAAACAAAATTGCCCAAGTCTAACAAATAGGGATCACCAGTAAAAAATCTATAATTCAACATATACAAATATATGTATAACCCTAGTATTGGCAAAATAATATCAATTACACATAAGTCAACTAGAAACTTTACAAGGTAAGCTATAGTTCTTTGGTGTTAATGCCTCCCCCTTTCCTTTAGCCTTGTAATCGTTTAAAAAGGTACAACAAACAAGAATGAGATTAAACAATCTCAATAACAAGAAACTTAATTAAAGCATATTAAAGTGTGGCATGTACAAATGAATAGGAAATTTATATTACATAGGTCAACCACACATTAATCACATCATAACACAAGATAGTATGCTACATGATTAATGCAACTACACCTTATAGCCCTCCTTATATCTTCTGACCAAATCCATGGGCTAAATGCTCAACCCACATTATTCAATCTAAGATCAGTGACATTGAGCATCATGCCCAACTTATACCACACCCATAGGTTTTTAGCAATACTAAGCACATTAATAATGAAATTGTGCCAATCATGGTGCACAAACTCAATGAAGGTCAAACCATATAGATTTACTATTCTACCTTTCTGTTATTTTAGGATGAACTCCTACCCATCATGATCATGCAAATTCAGTCAACATATGCAAATACATTCTCATGCATGTCCCAATAACTCAATATATTCATAATTGACAGAACTTGCATGTTATCACAACTCATACAACCATATAAATACCATAATCCATCATATTCACATTAACAATGCATAGCTAATCCAAGCATCCATTCCATCATATCTCACTATCACATAACATCTACTTAGGCATAACCATAAAGCATATTTATCACTATTAGGCATACAGCCAGGAATAAGGGCTGGTTTAGCCTATTTTTATAAGGGTTTGAACTTGAGAAATGGGCTTTTCTTAAGGAAATTAAGCTTTGAGGCCCTCTTTTTTTTTGTTGTTTTTTCCATTCCCAAAATGCACCCTTCATCATTTGAAGAAGAAAACCCTAACACACTCATTCAGTCCCTCCTCTCCCTTACTCACACTCAACAACTCTCTCTCCCTCACCCCTCTTAATCTCACCTTTTATCTCTGATTCTCGACTTCAGGTCATGCCGCCAAGGTGCTCAGTCACTCTCTGATCCTCAATCTTAGCTTTTAGTCACAATGTGAGATATTCAGTTGCTCTCTTTACCCTATCACTCGTGATCTCGGCTTCTTGATCTCATACATCTCAAACTTTGATGGCAATGACTACTCACCTCATTACTTTCCTCACTCCATCTTTTTGTTATACTTCATATCTACATTGGTGTTCCATTTTTTATAGTTCTCTAGGTTCTCTAGTAATCTCTCATTGTTACTTTTCCCCTTCAAAATATCTTTGTATGGACTATGCAATTTTCCCTATTTAATTTGAATACATCCTATTTTTACTTGTTCGATTGCATTGATTTTGAAATCCTATTTATGAATTTGAAACCTAGCATAAGAGGGATCTTTTTTGGCCCTTGATTTCTATTCATTTCTTGAAAGTGGGCAGATCTAGTTGATATGAATCAAGGGGATTGATGCTCTAGGAAATTCTATGGTGGATGACTTTGTACTTATCAAATTGTTCAATTTTTTTTGTAAAATGTTGGATTGTGCACTTTTTTTGTGCAATTTTTCTTATTGCTTTATTCATCCTGGTTTATTATGTAATTTGGAATATTTTAATTATTTTTTAATGTTACAATACTAATTTTAATTTTAATTTTTTAAAACAGACTTACAAACTCAACACTGAGCCCTTTGAATAAAGACTAAGTTGTGCTTCAGAAAATGGTGAATTTTAGAGGAACCAAGCTTAAGGCTCAAAACCCATAAGGGCCGGGCCTGGCCTTTTCCCATCTCTAATTAGGCATGTTTATCATATACATTAATTAACTCAAAGTCAACATATCAACTAACAGGTCCATATCACTCATTTCAAGCCCATGATAACATAGTATAAACTACAATGGCAAATATTATGATATATAATAATTAAAATTTTTGATTACCTCAACTCTTGGGTTTACCATTATAAAATTATAACTTAGGATTTCTAAGAGAGCTTCCTATCGGTGTGAGCTTCGACACACTATGCTCTACAAATAATGCTATAAAACAACATTAATGATTGATTATCATTAATTAACCCTTTAATCATGATTAAAGCCTAAACCTATCATTTAGCATGATTAAGACTAACTAACTCCAAAACTAACTTTCATTAGTTTAATTAGCTCCCAATAAGCTTAATAATCACCATTAGCGACCCTCATTAGCTTAAATGTAATTATTTAATATAAGGGTTAATTCTAAACCCTTCATTAATGGTATTTGTTGCTGTCAACTACTCAAGCTTGAGTGTATAAGCATTAAATGACACCCATAGACTCCATTAGAGTCAAAGGAAGGGCTGTAACTTCATCCTAGGTTTGGACCCTACTCTCACAATAAGATAAAGAAAACAGAAGAAAATGGTAGGAGATGAAAGAAAGAGGCTTGTCCAATAATTTATAAGCTTCAAACTACTCAAAACATCCCCAATATGAAACCCGAGCAAAACTAAAGCCTTTCTCTCGCTAGCTATTTCGTTTTTCTCTTCCCTTGAATGAAACTGATCGCGTCTTTGATTTTAAAAATTTCAAGGCGTCTGCCGCGGCAAATTGCTCCATCACTCAGGCGTCTGCCGCGGCAAATTGCTCCATCACCTCAGGCAACAACTAATACAGTAATACAGTATCTTTTTTAAAAAGTTCACAATAAATTGACTCCCAATTCACTAGTTTTACATATTTTTTACTGATCCGACTAGGTCATAGGTTTTACTCCGATAGCGAACTAAATACAGTGCCAATTTTTGATACAACCAGATAAAATGATTGATCCGATGTTTTAAAAAATCTTAAATTTTTTAGAAGTTAACTTTTTATAGTTATACAGTATCTTTTTTAAAAAGTTAACTAAATTCAACCAAACAACTCATAAATTGACAAGTAACGTGCATTTCAAGTAATCTCAATTCAATGCATAGAGTGTCTGGTACAATCAAAAATTATTTGTAGATATCTATTCATAGAGGAAGGGCCTACGGTCGCGAAGCATGAAATTTTGAATTTGAATTTATGTAAATATAAAAAAAATTGAGAGAACTATTCCAATTGGATCCTGGCAATGCTCGAATGTCAATAGCCATATTAAAAAAAGAAAAAAGATTATCTTTATAAGCACTTCATATTAAAAAAAAAACTGTAAGTTCAAAACTTTTTAACTCTTAGGACCTCATATCGTTTGTATAAATGCACAGTCAAACAGTAAATCACTAATTAAATGTGGAATCTCTCTAAAAAAAATTCCAACATTGATTTGTCATATTATAAAATACTAATTCTTTCTACTAAACTTAATTAATTTCCTTAATGTTAATGTTTCCATACACCATATGTTATAGTATTGTTGTTGTTGTTCTTATTGCTACTATATCCATTCATTTAATTAAACCTCACGAAAATCTAGCAAGTACCCCTTGCATCACACCATCTAGAAATCTATAGTTATTTATAAGTCACCAATAATATAATTTATTGTTTAAATTTATAAGTTCCATGTCAATTAAATGAAAAATTCACATATAACCTAAAAAAGATGGATTAGTGGCTTTCATTTCGCACGAATGAGGTTGACATATGCTATTATCTCTATATTTCCTGATTGCTTTCTCAGCCTCAAACAATACTCTTTACTAGGTAAGGTATCGAGATGACCTTTTAAAAAAATAAAATAAACAACATGCTCTCTCCCTCCAGATTTATTTATAAATCATTTCCATCAATTTTAACAATATTAATATAATAAAAATATAAAAAACAAAATTTAATAAAATTACAAATATAATTCTCAAAAAGTAAATAAACTATATAATATTATATTTTTATTCTTCTCTCTCTTACCTTTTAAAAATAATTTAAACATTTTTTAAAATAAAATATTACTATTAATCTAATAATTTATAATGTAAATTATTTCTCTCTTTTAAAAGTAACTAATAAAGTGCGCCCGAGGGGGCATTTTAATTGCTTTCCCAATTAAGATTATTGACATGTTATGTCGGCAGCGAGGCCATCTTTTTTGAGTTTTCTAATCAGCAATATCTATTTGCAAGCACATGTCCCAGTAAAAATGCTATTTTATATGTAAAAAAAATGAAGAAAACTAATTTGTGGAGAGTGAAATTCTTAATTACTTAATTTGATGGATCATATGTACGGTCCCGTTTTTATTTAAGATTAATAGAGCGACCAGGCAAAGTCAATATCACGGCTCCATTAATGTCAACTCGACTGAGATATTTTACTTTTTAATGAAATATAGAATTTGAGGGATATTTGGAGTAATTTCCATGAATAATTTTGTAACCAATAATAACAATAATAATAATAAATTTATCCATATATATCATAAATGTGGATGATGAATTTAGTATCCAAAATTTTTGAAAATTTGGATCATTTTACTCACATTACAATATTCATAATATTTCACAATATACACCACTCAACGAAGTGCTATTTTATAAAAAAAAAAAAATTCGGTAATCCTAACGAATTTTCAGAAATCACGCTAACTTATATATGGGTCAAATCTTAAATACCTTATTTCCAAAAGAAAAAACTCTTCAAACCTAGCCTCTCTGCATTGTCTTTCCTTCATAAATTTAATAGGATAAATAACACAGTCTTTCCTTCATAAATTTATTAGGATGAAAAAAATATTTTTGCCACACTCCCTGTGTATTACTCCTTCATTTAAAAATATAAAATATTTTAACTAAATATCATCACTTAATAAAATAATTACCTACCTTCAAACTTAACATTATCTTTTCATATTTATTCCTATTAAACACCTTACAATAAATATAAAGTTATTTATTAATAGAGATACTTTTTAAAAAAATAATTACATATCAAAAAATTAAAAATATCTTATATTTTTAAATAAAGGGAGTATGTCTTTAATTTTGTAATAATTATTTGATACATGTATATAAGCCCCATGGCCCATATGGTTGTTAAAACCCCGTGTCGATTCGCTGGCTCAAACGAGCCAGCATTTTCATGTCCTCAAAACGAGTCAAGTGACTCTAGTCTTTTTGATAAGCTTTTGAAATCGAATTCCTCCTTTAATTTTACCATGTTTTCCACCTTCATAGCTCTCAAACTAATGAAAATAAGTCTAGCAAAAATTTTCTCTGACATGACGTGACAAATTAACATTTAAATATCTATTAAAAAATATTTATATTTAATATGTGAAGGTATTTAACAAAATACTGCTAAGAAAAAAAAAGTCAAGTTGTTAGCAAACTCTGTGAACTGGCAAACTCATTTCAGCTCATAAGTGGCCGGCACGAACTCTATGAACTCAATGTTTATGAAACAGCAACAGTGAGATCAATTCAAGAGAATTATTTCTTCTTGATTCAAATTTTTTCACTTATTGAAATTTATTAAGCTGTCTCAAAAACTGAACAATATGATGATGAACTTATAGGAGAAATTAAAGATTATGATATTGCAAACTTATTTTTAACACATAAATTTAAATAATTCATTTGCAGTGTCAATAATTGAAGTAGCAAAGATAAAAATATTAAGATAAATATGTACATCCACATACAAAAATAAAATAAAATATGAAATGAATATATACAAGAAAAAGTGATCTTGACATCTATTACGAAGAAGATGATAAAAAATTCTTTAAAATAATTTAAACATATTTAAACAAAATTATAAAAAATATCAATGAAAAGAGTAAAACAAATAACCTTAGTGGATAGAGATAAGTAAAAAAAATTTAAAAAATATTTATAAAACTTGTTAAATGAAATTGTTCAGTTAATAATATTTTTAAAAGTTTAGTTATTAATAAGATATGATAGTGTTGTAGAATTAGGGAACAAGATAACACTCGTTAGTGTTATTATTATTTTGTTGTTGTTAGGGGCAGTGAGAAGAGTTATTTTATTGGAAGGATAAAAATAAAAGGATGACCAAGTCCACCAACAAGCATCAAATCGAGTAATCCACACCGAGGCAGACTAATAAATGCCACTACCAAACAAAGGCAAACCAGTCAGATAGTCAAACTAATCAATTTCAAACAAAACATAAAAAATAAAAAGGTAATATCTATTAATTTTTTATTATTTTAATTAAAATATTAATAATTATTTCATAATTTATGATTTATAAATTTAAAATATATAATGCATTTTTTGAATAATTAAATGTTGAAAAAACAAGAGATTTTTAATATTTTAGTGTATAATTAATATGTTTTTTTAAAAGTTTTAATAATAAGTAAATTATTCTTTATTTATTTTGAAATAAAATATCTTATTGAATAGGAAAATTTGTACATATAGTTCATTTAATAAGACTAAACAAAGATAACAGCTTAATATTTTAAATATTTTGTAATATAGCTGGATTAATATTTAAATTAGATTGAAATGATAAAAACACCCATTCTTTTCAAATATGAAATCTTATTTTCATTCTCAAATTTTAAATATATTATGCCCACTAAAACAGTAAAGCATTCAAAAGTGTTCAAATATTGAAGTGACATATAATTGTAAATGGGCCACAATTATAATCATTTAGCTATGAAAATTTTGATATTTTGGTACATAGGTTTTTTTTAAATTTGTTTTGACGATAAAAAGAGAAAATTGCAACTTCCCAACTGATTGTAAATGACTTGCATACTAGAATTTTCAAAAAACTTCTTTTATAATTTATACTTAATATATTTTTTATAGTCATTGAATCAATTTACTCTAATAGGAATAAGTATAGAAAGATATTTGTTTGATAATAAGTAATTTTTTGTTAGAAAATAATATTTGATTAAAAATATTTTTTTATTTTTTTTAGGTTGGGGAGTACAGAAAACGTTCATTCAACGAGTAAATTTGTCCTTTATTGTTTATTTGTTTGTTTTTTCTTCATTTGGTTAGGTTGTCCCGTTGAATATTATCCAAATTCCACCAGTGGGCTGGCTATCTCAAATTTTCAATAGACAACCTGCGAAGGCCGAAGTGCATGTTACATGGCTAGCTGGCAGGCTGGCACTGATCACTGCATTTGTTTCAGACTATTAAAAGCTCATTATCTCTAAATCATTTAAATTTAATTTATATAGTTCAAATTTAAAAATTTTAACTAATATTTTTTAAATAAAAAATTATTTTTTTAAAAAAAATTGACATTTAAGAGATGGTCTTTATTTTAAATTTTTTATTTATTAAAATAATTTATTTAAAAAATAAAAGTAAAAAACTGTAATTATAGAATATTCAAGTTAAATATAAATGATCCAGAGAAAATATTAGCACTCATTGTCCGAAACCGATTCCGTTGATCACCCTGGCAATAAACACAAGCTCCCCAATTTTCTACACGTGGCCTCGTAAAGGAGCCGAGTCTTATGCAGTTATGCATCCATTATTTATATTTTTATTTTTTTTATTAAACATTATTTTTTATTTTTTAATCTAAAAAATTGCTTAATATTAATTATTTAATTTATTTAATATTTTTTATATCAAGTTATTTAATAATTAAATGACCAGTACGTAATCAGAGCCACGCGCTTTAGCCTTATGTCAGAGTTATCAGGTGTGGCCCTTGAGGACAATGAACAAATACTCTATTTCAATATTCGGCTTTATATAATAAATCATGATTTAAAGTGTATTTTTACCATTATATTATCTTTTGGTGGATATCTCATGCTAATAAATGAAATAATTTTTTAAAATTATTTTATAAAAGAGCAAATCCATAACATCATGCAAATATTAAAAACATGTACAAAAATTTTAAAAAAGGGGCCACCTCTAAGGTAAAACAAGATGGTCCCGTTTTAAAAGGTGGGCTATCTTTTGTAACCCACTCATCAAACTAGGTTAGTCCGGGTTTTATTCATACTTTTAGCTTTACTTGTGAGTCAATGATATTTAGTTGTAAATTTTTAAAAATATTATTTGTGAATATATGAAATATTAGTTAAAATTGATATAAATAATTTTAATTATAAATAATGATTTAGGGATCCTCATGTGTTTATGAATATTCATTCACAACTAATTTTTTATAAATTCATAAATAATATTTAAAATTTTTACACGTAATTATTTTTAAATTCATAAATGATGATGCATATGCTACAAAAACTACCAAATGTTTTTCTAAATTTACACTTAACTAACGAGACCATAGCCTTTCCATGATATTTTAAATATTACAGAGTAGTTTTTTATTGGTTATTTTAATAATTAAAAATATTTTAATATTTTGAGATCATTAATTATTACTAATGTATTTTCAAGATATCTAATTATCATTTCCATTTTGTTCTGTCAGCGAGAAATTCGAGAAAAACGCTCACCCTTTTAAAATAAATTTCGTTTTGCTTGATGGGAAAAAGACTCATTAATCAATGGAGAAAAGAAAACTCATTTGTAAAAATTACTCATTGGTGAAAGAATGTAAATTAGGTGATTCTAAGGGAACACTTGAAATTAGGTTGATGGCAATAAAAAAGGAGTCTTCAACAGGGGAGAGGGGTTCCTCCTCCCTTTCTTTTCTCTCCTTTTCCTCCCTTTCCCAATTCCTACCATTCATTAAATTTATAATTAAATAAATTTATTTAATAAAATAAAATAAACAGTGAAGATTGGAAAAGGAAGGAAAAAGGAGAGAAAAGAAAGGAAGGAACCTTTTTCCCCTGCAACAGCGTCAGCAAAGGATAATGCCAATGTCAACGAGAGTTATTATCTTGTCATAACTCATCATCCGAATATCCAACCACAAATATATTCTGAATTTTCTTACATACTCTTGTCATTTTTTGGGCAACATACTCTTGTCATTTTTAAATATAAAAAAAATAATAAATTCATAATATTTAATAAAATTGATTAAATATAATAATTATATCTGAAATTAAAAGATGTGAACTATATTATCCATATGATTAATTAAATAAATTTATTTTTTGAAAATAAACATTAACTTCATAAGAAACATTTTAAAAAAATGTGATAAACATTTTTTTGAAATCTTCGTAATTTACTTATAATTAAAAAAAAGGTACACGATATTTTTTTTTTTATATTTAAACATGGAGGGAGTAGTTTACATTAAGAAGGTGATATGATGTGATGATGTTATAATTGTTGGTCAAAGTTGCAGACAGACGAAGGTATAACAGAGAGAGGAAGGAAGCGGATGTTACGGAAGAGAGGGTTGATTTTTGAAGACATGATTGTGAGTGGATTGGCCTCTCCATCAATATTTTAAAAACCATAGCAGACAATGAATCAAAATGATCAGTATGAGTTTTATAATTTAGCTAGTTGGATGGATGATTACACGGATGATATAATAATTAAATAAAAAATAATATATATATATATATATATATTAAAAAAAGTCAAAATGAGTTTTCAAGAATAGCCCAAGTCAAATCATGCCAATTTAAATTAACTACTATAACGAATTAAATAGTTAAACTAGATTGTTTTTTTTTTCTCTGAGTGACAATTCAAAGTCAGTTCGGGTTTTCAAATAATGCTCCCCACGTGTCGGGGCGCCAACACCCATGGGTTCCATGCAGTGATCCCAGTTTCCATACCTGCAGTGATCTCTCCTAGTGCTGTTGTTACCCATAGTCCTCATCACACCCACTCTTCAATTCCCACCAAAATCTAATTCCCTTATTTAATTACTGTTTTCCATATCACTCATTATTCCCCACCTCGTCACGCCACACTCTGCACTCGACTGCTTGCCTTGTTTCACTTTTTACTCGTCAATTCAAGTTTTATTTGCCTTCTTTTTGCTCAACAGCACTAACCAAACTCCTCCACGTGTTTATAATTGCTTATAATAGTAAATTATGATCAAATTCAGGTCATAAGCTATATATAACTACTATTTTAATTAATTCCAGTAGTCCATAAAGCAGTAATTAATTAAAGACCACAAGTGCATATTAAATTAATTAAGAGTTAATAATGCAAATAAGTTGTTGTATATTCAACACTCTTGTGTCTGTGTCTGTGTCTGTGTGCCAATAAATGGGGGGGGGGGACAACCAAGAAGAGACAGAAGACACTCTTGCTTGGTTTTAATCCAATAAGTGACATAAATCAATTTACTCAGATCAGTATCTCACCTGATGTAATGACAATTGACGATTTAATGAAATGATTTTAAGTTTTGTTATATAATATTTAGAAAGAATTAAATTTTAAATTTTTTATAACTACTATTTTAATTTATTCAAGGAGTCCATAAGATAGTAATTAAAGATGACAAGTGTGTATTACATTAAGTAAAAAATAATAAAGCAAATAAGTTGTTATTCAACATTCTTGTGTCTTTTGTCTATTTATAGAAAAAATGGCCAAGAGCCACTCCTACTTGGACTTGAATTCGATATGTGGCCTAAGTAGAGTTGGAAATATGGACCATCTTGAATAATATAAGTTAGGTTGGGTTCAATTCATTTTTATATAGGTTTAAAAAATTTCAATTCAACCCAACTCTTGAAAATTAAATGGGCTAACTCACCACCCATTTATTTTTAGGGTTGTACATGGGCAAAGAATAGGCTGCAAAATATAGCCTGCTACCCAGCCCAACCCTTTGAAAACCCAAACATTTCAGGTTGGGCAAAATGGGTTAGGCACCTTCGGGCTACCCTGTCTAGATGATAGCACCCTATCTAACATTTGTAAAGAAACTTCACCAAATCAAACATAATGGACATCATTTTAAAAAAAAATATATATTTAATAATTCAATCCAAAATAACATCTATATCCCATGAATTCCATCATAAAAGATAGAAATCTATTATCATATAACAAACAGTAAAAACATTTGGTTGAAAAATATAGGAAGTAACAAGAAGTTAACAAACAGAATAAGAAACAATCAGGGCTTTAGCCAAAGCACTGAGTATAAATATTTATGAATGAAAAAAGCTACACATGAACATGAATAATTTAAAAGTGAATCTACATAAAGTGGTTAGTTGGAAAATAAACTTAAACGAGATGGAATGCTATTGCTCGGGATGTATCAATATCCTAAATTTTCATAATAAATATACAAATCTCTAACTTAAAATATGAATTGGGAATATATATTATTAGGAAAAAATACAACACAAAATGAACACTTTGAGACTTAAGCTAAAAAATATAAATTGTATTATATAACACATATAAATCTTAAGCAGGGGCAAATGGGCACGATAGCATACCCTGCTTGCTGCCTTAGCCCTACCCATACATTAGCCTAGCCCTGCCTTGCCTAAATCACATCAGGCTCCTTTTTCTCAGGCTAGGCAGAGTGAAAATTCATCAAGTTAGGCAGGGCATGTTGGGAATCAGGCACCATGAACAACTTTACTTATTTTTCATGAAATTTTAAAATACACATGAATAATGAGTTCCAGTATGATACTTTTCATAATTCATTCTAAATATATTAAAATATTAATCCATGATATTTGTACAAAATATATAAATTAAGCTAACTAAATAAGTTGTGCCCCATATGATTTATACCCCTCTTTAGTGACAAAATTTCCCTCTTCTTTCTTTATTTTATTTTTGAAAAAATAATATAGGTCTTGAGCTTTAAATGTGTGTGCATTGATGGGCTTAGAGGTGTCCGATGAAATCAGACTCTAATACCACTTTTTGTTAAGAATGGGGAGCAACCATTTGAGAATGAGAGAGAGAGGAGAGAGGAGAGATGAGCAAAAATAGTGAAAGGATGCCACATCTGAATTCAAAGCATTAAGGCTCAAATTTTGCACACATTGAACCCCAAAATGAGACTGGCCTTGGCTGCAATAAGGACTTTTGTGCTTCACACTATTTGAAGCTTGAAAACTAGGCAATCCTTAAAAAGGAGGGACTTGGTGTTTAAGGTATCTTTAATGTGGGGAGCTTGCGTACTCACACTTGTGGGAAAAATTATTGGTTCTAGGGTTGGAACAAGAGACAAAGGCAAAGAAGGAGGATAAGCCATTTTACAAGATCATGAAATGTTTGAATATCAAAAAGAAGAAACAAAGAGAATAGTGTACTAAAAGTGTTGCGCACATCATCTCTCATTTTTAAGAGAATAAAACAGGTTTATACAGAATCTTTTACGTACTTGCTTATGTTTTCTAGACAGAAGAAGAGAATGGATTTGTCTTCGTTGTTCTTAGTGCATGAGACTGATGAAATTTAGACCATTTCTATTTTAATCACCCTGCATGTCAACAAGATGTGTTATTTAGTATTTACATTTTCATTCCATTAGGTAAATCAAATGCACTGATGTAACTGTGAAAAATTGCATGTATTTTGAGAACAAAAGTTACCAAATTTGCTCCAACTTTCTGAAAGAACATATCAATTACTATGCAGTAAACAGAAACAATATCAAAATGGAATCAGTTTGAAGGCATAATACTCATCCAAAATGGATCGTATTATATATGCCTTTTTTTGGTAAGGTATTATACATGCCTTTAATAACAAATTAGTTACTTAAAAATATAACTCACATGTCAAATTCAGAAGTTTGTGTAAAGAGGAAAATGAGAGAGTAGAGCTATTAGTATCCAAATCCAAAAGCACCACATTATTCTCTAGTAGCAGAGAAAGTTGTGGGTCAGCTATTCAAGTGGCAGAGATTGAACAAATGATGCATGTAAGGATGGCCTCAGTAGCAAACCAGGGATTGCAATGCCTTCTGGTTTGTATAAAAAATTAAAGTCAACAAAAGAATCACAGAAGATAGTAATCAAGATAAAGAAATTAATAATAATGAAGGTGAAGTAGCCCCAAATGAATCATAGCAGTCACAAGTATTACCTAAAGGACCAGCTTCAATTTTGAAATAGAAGTTTCTTGGAGAGGATACTTTGATTCTAAATAATGTTTTTGCTATCTTGTTGATTCTTCTTCTTCAGTTGTTCTGTCCTTCTCAAAGTCCTTGGGGACTTGCTCGTTTTCATCTTTGATTGTTGTATCCATGCATTTAACTTAAAAATTAAGGTCATGATTGAAATTAGTAAGTACATACGTGATTTGAGATTGTAAGAAGTTGAAGGCTTAATTCTTAAAGCTTTTCAAAGTATGTGAGTGCAATACTTGGTATGAGTTGTTTATCTTGTTTGTTCCATCAATAATCATATATAATTATTGGAATTAGCAAAAAGGGAATTCATAAACATGACAGACAATGCGCACAATCTTCAACCATAATATATTCAAGAGTTTGTGAAAGAGTAGCTTTATAATTCATTTGGTGCTTCGAGTGACAAGTGAAAGTGATCCCAATTTCTATCAGAAGGTTCTAATGATCATGAAGAGAATGCTTTGTAAAAAGTTAAAAAAGAATCATATTATTCAAGTTGTATTTGTTCAATTATTACCTGAACTTGAAATTTAGACCTATGACATTAGCAAAATAAACCAATAATGTTCTTTTACTCTCTTTTTTTTTTACCTGAGCTTAAAATAATGTGAAATTCACACTTATATTACAAAACCATTATTTTCATCTCAATACTCCAAAAGAATTAGTCCTCATATGTATATTTATTTGAACTAACCAAAGAAAATGAGCATATGTATATAGATAAATTTAATATCAAAATACATTAATTACCTATAATTTACCAGAATAATTGATGGATGTGAATGTCCACATTAACATTTCATGTTAACACTACTACAGAAATAGGCTTTGGTAGCATTTAAAATTTTAGCTTTGTGATGTTTATAAAATGTTATAAGATCCAATACGATAATAGGTATCAAGTGATGTTTTCTTAATTATTGAAACATCACAAGATTAATGAAAGAGCGAGGGTTTTTCTTTTTGCAAATGCCACCTCTTTAGGTTTATTTAAAAAAATTAGAAAGGTGGCACGTTTACTCCTAATGAAACGCCACCTCTATCCTCAACAGAAGTGGCATTTCCATACTCTATAAATGCCACCTCTATGATTTCTTTTTTTAAATTTAAAATAATAACTTAGGTGGTGTTTCTAGAACACTAAAATGCCACCTATGTTATTTTATTTCAAAGAGGTGGCGTTTCTTTGTGAAGAAATGCCACCTAATATTAATTTTTTAAAAAATAAATTTTATAAAATATTATACATAAAAAGTTTTCACTAGAACAACAAATCTAAAAATATACAATCAATCCAATAATTTGTAAACAATCTAGCTATACAATGAAAAATCACACAACATATATTTGCAATACAACAAAGTAGTTTACAACTATATTAATATTTTTAAGTTCCCTTACTAGGGTTAAAATATCTAACAGCCTCAAATCTTACAAAAGTTTTCAACAAATACCAAAGTTTTAGCATCCTAAGTTCAAAACAAATGATGACTACTCTTCAATTAGACCATAATTTTTTCATTACTATATTCCAAGCATTTTGTGTTCTCATAGTACTACAAAATATATTAAAAGAAGAAGTCATATATAATTAAAAATTATCAAACCTGAATAAAATTAAATAAAATTAGATAAATTTTCATACCTCAAATGGGATAGAAGTTTGACCATGAGTGATTGCATCATTCATGAATTTTATAATGTAGTACCTATAATTATTATCATTGGTTGTAAAGGGCACTAAAAAATTACCAAAAAGTAATATAAATTTATGAAGTAAATAAATTTATTTTTCATAATTTAATAAATATTTCATGTATAAATTAAATATACCGTAATCTTTGTCCTTTGATAACTTTTTGAGAATTCTTTATTTCTAAAAAAAGGGAGCTCTTTGTGACACAAAAACTTTTCAATGCCCTATCGAAACAGGAAAAAAAATTAATTAATGATAATTGATGTGAAAATATATGAATATGTAAAATGATTCTTATAAATATAAATACTTACTGATTAAATAAACTCAACATATTAGGTCGATTTGTTGGCATGCCTCTAGATAGAGGATCGAGATAATAAATTAAAGGCAAAGGATTAGCCAGATGATTGATAACAATTAAAATCTAATGTTTACTAAAAAAATTAAACTTTGATTATGTCTTAATAAAATTGAGGTATCTAACACATTAATTAATTAAAAATAATTAATAAAATACTTGTCCCATATTGTAAGGTATTAAAAATAATATATATTTTCCAACTTCTGCCTTTTCTGTGAATATTTATTTTACAAGATTTACTTGTTTAGATATACTCAACATCGACCCATGACTAATATCATGAGGACTAATAAATGAAAATCTATTCTCTTTTTTTATGTCTTTAAAAAAGAAATGTACAAATACCTTGATAAATAGTAGAAAAATATATTAAAATCAATCACAAAGAGAAAAAAGTCAATATCAAAAGATGTTATGAAACATGTACCTTATCCAAGTGTTGATAATAGAAGCACTTGCCCACTCTCGATTAAGTATTTCCACCATAGAATCTCTTTTTTTAAATTAAATTAATTAGAGTTTTTATCTTTTTTTTTCCAAGTTAATAAGGGTGTAATATTTCATTTTTTTAAAAAAACATGCCAACAACCACTTATATTTAGGAATAAAACAGGTTTTAGAAAACTTCTTATATACAGGAACAGAGGGGAGTATTGGTAACTTTGGATCATCATTAATGCAAATGTCTACAGGAACTCACAATGTACTAGGGGTGTAATGGAATTGTATGTAAAGTATCTTCAACAAAATTGTAAATAGTACCCACAGCAACTGCATTTTTGAAGGAAATTTCTGTGTGCAATTCCATTTTTATTCCCCCTGGAAAACAAATAAAATATTTAGCAATTTATATTGTAAAAATGATAACAACCTTAAAAGTTGTTTAGAAAAAGTATCACCAAAGGGAGAGTGGGATGGTTTGACATGGAAGTGCATTATCTCTCAAACTAGAGCTTTCAACTATTGGAACCCTCACAAAACCCTACTAAATCATAGCATTCATTTGCTCAAATAATTTTTTATTTTGTTCATAACTAATGATATTATTCTTCATAATACTACTTGTGCATATTCGATTCAACATTTGTTGTTGCTGAAATAAATTTATTTCCTCTTTCAACTTAGTAATGACACTCTTGTTTGAGCGTTTTCAACCTTCGAAATAAGAGATTTGGGTAACACTAGAACCAACCCCTCTAACATGACTAGGGACTTCTAGAAAATTTAAAGCTCTGCTGAGGATGTCTTCACGGCCAAATTGTTGTGCTTCTTTTGGCATTTCTTGTGACAAAGTTTGCTGTCATGTAAGGATCATAATAGATTATTTATAAAATGAAATCATGTAAATAAAATTTTAAACATGAACTAAATACTAATACATACACAAGTCTGCCAAACTTGCCTCACACCTTCATTTTCAATTTCACCTTTGGAATTTAATTGTGCTTCAACCTACACTTCAAGCAATGTAAGTTGATCGCAATTTAAATTGTCTTTTTATCTACATATTAAAACAATTAATTGAATTTATAAATCACTGAAACATATGTAATGGATGAATGTAATAATTATTAAATATAAGACATGTACTTTATTTTTGTTCAATGAACGCATATCCTTTTTTTCCTACTCTGAAGTGATATTTTTGGCTTTCAACTAATTGACGATATCACTTGCTTTTCATCTATTCAAATGCAAATTGATTCACTTTAATTTTATATGAGTAAAACTATATTTAATTAAC
>NW_026557230.1:0-26205 GCF_029017545.1 Prosopis cineraria | reverse complement strand
TTGTTTCGTTGGCTTTCAATTATTCCTTTTTTTCGTCCAATTGCAGGTTAGATCGAAGTACGATAAGGGGTGACCAGGTTGTATCACATACTAGTTCATAGCTTCTAGCTCGATTTGTCCTTATCTTCCGTTATTGATTGAACAAGAACTTCAGAGCTTTTTAATTTCAAAATATACGAGAATTATGTGATTTTTCTTGCTATTCTGTATTATTTTTCCATGCTTATTGTATTGACATCAAGCGTCTCATATCGTACTTCGTTAACGACCATGTAGAAGTATTGATTTATTAAAGGGAGAATGAGATATAGTGCCACTGGAATAGGGTATTAACATGCAAGTCTCATAGATGAGCTAATTACACTGGAATCCTTGAGTTATTTTTCAGTAAGTCTCACGGAATGAGCTAATTATACTAGAGTCCTTGGGTTATTTTTTATTAAGTTTCATGAAATGAGTTAATTACACTTAATTCTTTAGGTTATTGCCAATGTAACATTAATTTTTCTTATCAGATTACCATATTGCCAATAATATGAAATTACATTGGAGTTCAGTAGCAAGTTTCGGATAAGAATTGATAACTTTGATTATGACTAATAACAACTATAAGTTTAGCAATGATAATTACTTTTCATAAATAACTAGGTTTGAAGTGTTAGATCTCCATGTGATAGAATATGGGATAATGTTTAATTAAGATAATTAAGATTATCTATTAGAGATATTTAAATAAAGATGTCTATCCATTAGAGTCATGATTTATTATTTATTTTATTGTTATCTTAAATATCAATGATGGAGAGGATTCATCTAGTAACTTGGAGTATTTAGTAACTGGTGAAGGAGAACAAAATTTGTCATTCTATTGAATAATACGTGATAAGGAGGTAAAGGAAGCTCTTAAAAAAATGGCAAATGGTAGAGCCAACGGACCTGATTGTATATCTATTGAAGTGTGGAAATGTTTAGGCGAAGAAGGGGTGAGATGGTTAACTAAGCTATTTAATGTGATTTTACGGTCCAAGAAAATGCCTGATGAGTGGAGGAGAAGTACATTAATTCCTATTTATAAAAATAAAGGAGATGTTTAGAATTGCACTAACTATAGAGGGATTAAACTCATGAGCCACACAATGAAACTGTGGGAGAAAGTAATTGAGCACAGGTTGAGATTGGAGACAAGTATTTTTGAGAATCAATTTGATTTTATGCCAGGTAGATCAACTACAGAGGCGATTTATCTACTAAGGGGATTAATGGAAAAATATCGTTGTAAAGATAAAGATCTACACATAGTTTTTATTGATTGGAAAAAGCTTATGACCGTATACCAAAAGAAGTGCTTTGGAAAGCGTTGGAAAAAAAGGGAGTACGGATTGCTTATATTAAAGCCATACAAGATATGTATGAGGGGGTAAAAACTAGTATAAGAACGCCTAGTGGTCAATCAAAAGATTTTCCTATAAAGATTGGACTACATCAGGGATCGTCTCTGAGTCCTTATTTGTTCAACTTGATTTTAAATGTTTTGACGGAACATATTCAAGAGGAAATCCCGAAATGTATGCTCTTCGCGAATGATATAGTTTTTATAGCAGAGACAAGAGAAGAGGTTAATTGCAAACTTGAGTTATGGAGGAGGACATTAGAGTCGAAAGGTTTTCGCTTGAGTAGAAGTAAGACGGAATATTTATATTGTAAATTTGGTAAAGGACTATTCGACAATAATTTGGAAGTGAAATTAGAAGATTAAATTATACCTCAAGTGGAAAAGTTTAGATATTTAGGAGCCATTATTCAAAATGATGGCGAAATCAGTGGAGATATTCACATAGAATTCAAGCTGGGTGGTTTAATTGAAGAAAAGCTAAAGGAGTTATTTGTGACCGTAAGGTGCCTAATAAACTTAAAGGAAAGTTTTATCGCACTGCTATCAGACCGGCAATGTTATATAGTAGTGAATGCTGAGCTCTAACGGGACAGCAAGAGCATAAAGTTGGAGTAGCAGAGATGAGAATGTTACGATGGATGTGCGGACATACACGTAAAGATAAAATTCGAAATGAGCACGTACGCAAAAAGTGAGGGTGGCACCTATTGATGAAAAAATGGTAGAAAATCGGTTTGAAATGGTTTGGGCATGTACAAAGAAGACCAAGGGAGGCACTAGTGAGAAGAGTGGAACATATAACTTTGAGTCCGATTGAGAGAGGTAGAAGAAGGCCTAAGAGAACACTCTTAAAAGTTGTTGAACGCGATCTTTTAATTAATAATATTCTTAAAAGCTTGATACATGATAGAGCACAATGGCGTCTTGCAATCCATGTAGCCGATCCCACCTAGTGGGATAAAGGTTTGTTGTTGTTGTTGTGTTGTTATCTTAAATATCAAAATTTAAGATTAATTTAGATTTGGGATTTAAATTTAGTTATTATTATTTTATTATTTTTATAGTTTATAAATAGAGTTAGATTTTTTATTTGTATTAATGAATAAGAGTTTCTGAGAGTTTTGGCTTTTTTACTCCTTTTTCTTTCTCTCTCTTCCCCTTTTCCCTTCCCATTTTACATTACCATGATAAGTTCATTGTGATAAATAATAACTTTCATTATAAGATAATGAAATTATAATTTGTCTGACAACTTATTTAAAAATTCAACTTTTAGGTTTTAAAGGCTCGCAATTACCTTGACCTTAATGACAAGAAGTTCGGTGGTTACAATTACTTTAGAAATTGAGCTTCTGGTTTTTGGTTTTAAAGGATTAGTAATTAGCTCATTTTGTTGTATTTATATACCAGTATCATGTTATAGTCGTTCTCATTTGATTCTCCTTGATTTTATTAATACTGATTTTTTTTTTTAGATTAAATGAGCAAGTTACCTACTAAAGTTGATCATAGATTTTGTACTTATTTATTATGCAAATTGTTCTTTTAACTTTTGAAAATGATACAATCTAACTTCTGTTATTAATAAAAGTTAATTTTAATCATTAATTGATCATAAAATGATAAAAAATGTCTTAAAAATTGTAGAAAACAAAAAATTGATTTTAATTGTTAATTGATCAGAAAATTATAAAAAATGATCTAAAAATTATAGAAAATAACAAATTACAATGAATGATTTAAAAATTATAGATAATGACTAAATAATAATGAAAATAGAACAATTTTTTTCTTATTTTTTATAATTTTGAGGTTTTCTTAGTGAAGTAATGGTTAAAGTTAATTTTTGTTAATGACAAAAGTAAAATTATATCGTTTTTAAAAGTTAAAAAAATAATTTGTATAATAAATAAGTTTAAAATTTATGGGGTTATTAGATCTAATTCATTTACTTTTTTTTTATTTGGATTCATTGAAATGAAAAATATAGTAGAAAACGGGAGAAGGATTTGGATCCAACGAAGTTATATATACGCTCACGTGTATTATGTCCCATTTTTTAAATTTTAGTTTTGAGATATTTTTATTAACTTAAAAAATTCTAAATTATGTGTGAAGAGGATACTTAATTTTATAGTACTTCTTCTAATGTATGAAATAGTTCAAAAGCTGTAACACTTTCAATTTCCTTTGTATTCCTTATTTAAGTGTTGAAGAGTAAAAATACTCATGAATTTTTTTTTATTTAGGGGCATCCAGTATATCTAAATAAAAGAAAGTGTAAAAGTGCCCTTAATATTAATGTAATGAGTGCAAAAGTGTCCAAATTGATAAATTTAATTAGCATCTGTTAATGTTGATTGTTAAAAAAGAAAAGGCAAATAAAAAGTGCAAAAATATTTAAAAAAATTTGATCTAAGTGTAAAAATATCCAAATTATAACATTATTTTATTTTATCTTTTCTATTTTAGTCGATTTCCGTCTTTTCTAATTGTAATTTAATTTTATTAATCATAAAAAAATAATTCAAGTATTTGAACTAAATTCATTTGAGTTTGAACTTGACTTGAATTTATTTGAGTTTAATTAGTGTGGCCTAAATAATTTCAAAAGAAAGAAGATTTTCTAAACTCTCAAACCCAATGCTAAAATTTTTTGAGCTTATTCAAGTTGGCACGTTAGACTTAAGTCAAATTATCAAATTTAACATTTTTCAATCTATTAAAATAACTTAATGCTAATGGTGAAGTTTTAAGAGTAAAACTTAATGGATTGAGAAAGGTTGATTTATCAATCTATACTAAGCCTAAAGCCAAATGAGCTTAACTTAAATATTGAAATTTTATTAATAATAAATTGAAATTAAAATTAGGTTAAAAAAATAAAATAATATTTTATAAGTTGGGTATTTTTGCACCTAGATAAAAAGTTTATGAGTATGTTTGCTTTGTTTTTTTTTTTTTTAAAGTTCAATGTTAATAGACATTAGTCAAATTTAATGGTGTGAGCACTTTTGCACTAATATTTTTAATGTTTAAGGTACTTTTAAACCCTCATTCACTTAAAAATGTCGAGTGCTCTTGAAAAAAAAAATATAAATATTTTTGCACTTTAACCTTTATTTTAATTACATCAAGTTAGTCTGAGGAAATTAATTGCATGGACAAACCAAGTTTCAATTTGACTTAACTGAATCATAATAGGTGCAAATGTGTCAATGTTTCTTGATAAAAGGTAGATTTCACTGATTTAGTTCATTATCGTCAAGATGTTTATAAATGTAAAATGATGCGAAATCAATTAGAAAAACCCTAATCTAAGAGGAGGTTTCTTGCTCTCCAAAATTCTAAAGCAAACAATCAAAGGTTCAAAAAATAATTCCGTTCCAATTTGTTTTCCCACTTCATGGAATCATAAAATGGGGCATCATTATCAAAGAAACCACAGCCCTATTTCCAATGAAAACTCGTCGGCCTGTTGAAACCAACTTGCATCTCGGGGCAAAAAAAATCGAGAGGGAAAATTCCAAACTAACCAATACACCACCAATCATTGCTCATCATTTCTAATAATGAAGGCAAATTAAAATATATGAATCCAGGAAATAACATGTACGGAAATTTGAAAGTGACTCATAAACCACAAACTAGCTTTCTTCGAGCTCACTCATCACATCAAAAAAGACGTTTAGATTTCACAGATAATGAACCGAGCATCCAATATCGTTAAGACCCTTGTCGCATTGTCAGTATCCCAGAAAACGATTGGCCAGAAAACGCTTTGCAGAGTGGAAGACGCATCTACATTTGTTTCTCAAGTTCGACAAGGTAACCAACCGCAGCTGAATAAAAGAAAGGTACGCTTGTGTCAAAAGCAAAAACCATCCCTTCTCCCCTACTCAACAAGTTGCAGAAAAGCCAAACCAGAACAGCCACTTTCATCAAAAACCCAACACACCTAAGCTATGAGAAGGATGTAATTGTACTGCCGTGTTGCTCAAAGGGAAGAGAGAAGAAGAAGAAGAATCCAAAAATGCCACCGGAAGTACTTTATTTCCGTCCTCTCTTGCCATCCCTAGTTCAACTTTCTTCTCCGGTCACAACTCAACCACAGGAAAATCAACCTTCCCGTCACAAATTGTCCCAAGGAACCAACAGGATGAGACTTACTAAAAGGGAACTCATCCCCTTACTTATTCTGATTCTTTCAGTCATGTCAGTTTTCAGACTTCTGAGCATCATCGTGACTACTTCATCTTCCTCCCATGGACTATCTGGTCTGTCTCCAGGACCTCAACACCGTAGGGTTACCCTACATGCACCTGAAACTGGATCCTCAAAGAAGCCTACAACGCCTCCCAGAGTCACCACCCTGAAGAAAAAGGAATTCAGAGTCTTATCAAATCTCATTGCCCACAAAGTCCCCTGCAACCTCCTTATATTCGGGTTTCACTCCCAGTATCTTGCCCTCTCTTCTATGAATGCAGCTGGGAGAACCATCTTCCTCGAGGATGACCCTAAGAAGATAAGCAAGGCAAGAGTTGGCTCGAACAATACCCGAATATACAGAATTGAATATAACATGCCAGCAAAAGACGCTTACGAACTGCTCAAGGACGCGAGGCAGAACTCAGCTTGTGCACCCACTAACCCCAAAGTGCTTCGAAAATCAAAATGCAAACTTGCATTGAAGAACCTGCCAGCAGAAGTGTACGAGAAGAATTGGGACGTTGTGGTAGTAGATGGACCTGATGGGGATTCGCCGGAGTCACCGGGCAGGATGGGACCCATTTATACAGCTGGTGTGCTGGCTAGAGCAGGGGATGTCTCTAACGTGGTAGTGCACGATGTAGATCGCACCATAGAGAAATGGTTTTCCTGGGAGTTCCTCTGTGACGAGAATTTGCTGCATTCTAAAGGAAAATTATGGCACTTTAGGATATATCACTTCAATTCCACAAGATTCTGCACTGATGGAACACAAACCAGGCAGCAGAGGCATCCTGCAAGTGACAGAGATAGTAAGATGAGTTCAACAGATCTCAAAAGTCAGTGAGCATAATTCACCTCAAACAAGTTCCAAAACATTACTGTTTGATGCCCTGGCAAACTTTGTTTTAGGCAGCAATACGTCCCAGGATCACGGTTGCTTGCATGATTGCAACTGACAATTACAGAGGGATTTGAACAAGCACTTCTACATCACTGCCACGCAGAGCCACGCAAGGACAGCTGATTCAGCTCATATGGGCCTGAGGATGAGAAGCAGCAGTTTTTTTTTTTTTTTCATTTTCAATTTTTTGGGACATAATTCGAGGTTCAGTCAAAACTGGGATACCTATTACTGTTGTTATTATTATTATTTTATAAATTCATTGCCATGGGATGATTGAGAGTGATTATCATTAGTATTCTCTTATAGATTGAATAGCATTCTCGTATAGATTGAATGCACACACTTTTCAGCAATAGAAAAAATATTTATAACTGAACAAATCATGGCCCATTAGTTGATAAAAGACTTAGTTTAATCAACAATTCCTCAACTAGCCAGAACAAAACTCACTAAAATACACACTACTCTGGATGTGCGATGGTAACATTCCAGCTGCCTATTTGAAAAATGGGAAGTACTACAAAGTTATCCCTATCCAGGAATGTCAAAGCAGTAATCCCTGCACCCAACATCAGGCTGGTTAGCAGAAATACAGAACACCTAATACCGCCACAACAGTTTGGTTGATCAATCATAATAAAATTGATGTTATAACTTAACATATATTCAAGTAACAGCACAAGAAGTGAAGCAAAACGGTCATTATGACAGCATTAATTGTTGCAGATGCCAGACCAACAGCTCCCTCATTGCTCGATCCATTGATATATTTTAGTGCAATATTATTTTGGGTACTTGTATGCACAGTCCATGCGGGCACTTTCTTCCCAGGAAAATTTCACAGAAATTCACCATGTTTCATTGTGCTGATTTCATTCAGCCTCAAATCCAGAGTTGAAAGAATGCAAAAATGGGGCTTTCCAGTCGTCAAACAAGCTGTCATCAGAAAATTCACCCGCATATATGGCCACCATTATTATCCATTTTCTGCAAAGGAGAATAGATAAAAGAAAAGGATTTAACTATCTAAAATTTAATCATTGAAATATCAATGCAACTGATAAAATTAAAGTCTACTGCAGGAAAAAAAGCCTATATTAAATTAGTGACCTAGTCCAGACCCATGGATACTTCCACTGATTTTTAACATCTTTAGAGGAGGATTAAGTACCTCGTAATTACAACCATGGAAACTTAAACGTTATTTTATATTTTTAACAGCAAGAAAATATAAAATAAAGGACCACATAACATAATCACATATAACCCATAAATGACAGTTTCTCATCATAAAACGGTTTCCCATATCAGCAAATATTTGTAATTTCTCAGTCATGAGGAAAGGAGGGGGGAGTGAGGAACTGAAAAGCCATTAACATTAAAGAATCTGGACCAATGATCTTAGAACATATAGCATGAGATAAAACTCACCATTCTTTTGCTAACATAAGGCTGTATCTTGATTGGTATTTCTGGTTCAACCTCAACCCTGAATAACTTCTGTTTCTCCCTCTCGAATTCCTTTCTAGATTCTTTTCTGGTGCCAGATTGCCAGAGTCTACCAAAATTGGGAAGCCAATTAGCATCATACTCCTTCCTTACAGTCTCTCCCCTCTTCTCCATCTCTAGCTCAATCTTTCTCCTCTCTGCCCAAGCTGCTCCTATACGTTTTGGATTTAACTTTCTAGACTTCCTAGACTTGTTCAAAGAGGAATCAAGATCACCTAAGATGGGTTTATCGTGTATATGGAGTCCATCAGTTAACCATGGAGGAGGAGCTTCAGAAGGAACATTGCTGCCCACTTTTTCCGCACATCCATAAGAGAATGGTATGGGATCTGGCAAACCTGAGAAAGCAAAAGGAGCGGAAGAATATATAGCTATATATATAATATGCATGCAAGCTGACCCCAATCTCAGGTCTTCTTCAAAATCACTAATGAACTTCTAGGTTATGATGTCTTAATGTTTTCTTCATATGGATAAATGATACTTTCTCACTGAATCTGTACATGCAAATTCACTTGCCCCATGCACTTCACAAACTTGGATGTTAAAAAATGAAGCAAAATAAATTATGAACAAAATTAAAAAGAATACCTTCACAACTGCTCTCCTTGCTTAACATTCTTCTGTCCCTAGGCACCTGGAACATTCAATAAGAAAATAGATAGAAATTATGCATAAAGAGAACAGGAAACAGAGAAAGCAGAAAAGGAAATAAAATGCTGATCAAAACGTACAAGCATGGAAATTGGAGTGAAAGATTAAAAAAATATTCAATTACCAGGACATGAGAACTAAATAAGAATCCATCAAGAGAAACTCCATATCGGTTGATCATTGAAGCCAATAATATAGCTAGGGGTACTTTTCAATTTAAATAATCGCTTACAAGAAATGGACCACAGGAACTACAAACTATTGTTGATTTGAATAAAAAAGTAGAGCTACCAAATATTGATTGTTGATATGTAGTCAGTCTCTATGATTAAGAATTATCCCATCTGAAAAAAAAAAAAACGGATGAGGAACTTACCTCGTCAGTACTGGAGCAACCATCACCAGACCATTGTCTACCACTACAACGGAGAGCATGGCAGCTCCCTTCAACCAAGTCACAACACAAGCAAATAAAAGATAAAATCCAGTTTCAGGGAATCCTCTGAGATGTAAGTCTGAATAATTTCAAAAAGAAAGTTAAGGTTCCATAGACAGAATATGCATACCTACAAAATCTTTATAATGAAAAGAATTTGCACCAGAGCTGGTTTCCGAAAGTAGAGAAGAGGTATTATAATAGGGTAACACACAAGCATTGCTAGTTCCTGAGATTCCTGAATTGGATACCTGACACTCATTTGTATGATATTGTAAAGGCAAAACACTATTTGAAGGATGTGAATTTACAGAATGGGAATAAGTAATATCAAATTTATCAATATTTCCATGATTGAATTGATTATGGATATCACTTGAAGTTCCAGAGACTTCTCCATGACATTCCTCACTCGATAAAACAGCTTCTTTTTGTAGGGTCATGCACTTCTTCTCCCACTGCAGCAAAAAAAATTGACGATGATGAGCAAATATATTCTAAACCATAACAGGTATCTCTTCCTAATCACGTAGATGTTAAGAACAACAACAAATCCAGAACATGGAATAAAGATGAATCATGTACTTTTTTTTCGTTGAACTGAAACATGTACATTAAAACACGACCTTAGCAACATCGGCGTCCGAAACCGTAAATGCCTCCAATTGATCCATGGCACCACCATATTTCCAGGAGAATTGCTTCAAATTCTTCAAATGATTGACACTTGCCAGGTGATTGATCGCGTTAGCGCTGCAACAAGAAGCAACAATCCAAATTACCATGGAATCACCAAAAGCGCGCGCATGATTGGACCTTGAAAGGTAAGGGGATCAATGCAAACTCCCGAAGATTATTAATTCAACTAAATTAAGATCTCCGTGAAATTTAGCACTCCTACTTTCGCAAGTAAACTAGAGCGATTGGCAACAATTTTGTGAGCCGCAGACGCATTATAAAAACTCAAAAACAGATTCAGGGATCCATACCAGGCAAAGGAACTAGCGAGTTCGTCGACATCAGTGTCGCAGAAAACGCACCAAAATCGATTGCGAGAAGCGTGTTCTAGCCTGAGAATGGTAGGATTTTTAAGGAAGAAGGATATATCGGAAAATTTCTTTCGGAAGCGGGAGAGGAAGGTCGAGAGGGACTTCTTGTGGCTAGGAAAGTACTTGTGTCGCAGACCTTGGTTGTGATTGAGATTGCAGACCTTGCAGAACTCGAATTCGCCTTTCTTGTCAATGCTTCCATGCTTCACAGGCTCGATTCTAGGGTTTGATTTGTCTCTCTGCAATTGCTCCCCCATTGCCGAACGGACCCTTCTCTGCACAGTGAGATTTGTTGGGAGTCGCGAATATTTATTTTCCGGCTTCTACGTTTTACGAGCGAAACCCAAACGACAATGCAGTACTAAGCATTCACAACGCCGGCGCCAACGCGATGCCTAACAAACTATCAGGTCGTTTAAGGGTTTTTTTGGGGTTCTTCCATGAGGTTAGTTTCAATTTTAAATTTTAAATTTTAAACTATCTCTTTATGTTAAATACGTGTATGTAATTATCTCATGATGCCTTTTTTTTTGTTCTCATTTTCGTCTTAAATTATAAAATAATTTTAAATAAAATTTTATATATTAATAAATTTCATTAAATTCACTCAATAATCTTATTTTTTTAAAATAAAAATATAAATTTTTATAAATATTTATCATTTAATATATTAAAAAAATAAATAAAAATTAATTATAAAAAAAGTGATATTAAAATTATTGTATTTAATAAAATTTTAATTTATTTAAAATATTTTATATTTTAAAATAAAAAAATAGTTTAAAAATATTTTATAATTTATAACGAAGGAAGTATGTTTTTCATGGCCGAAATTGTTGCCAGTTTTTGGGCCAAAGGAAAACTTGATGCTAGTTGCATTAAATGTACTTTTAGTCTTTCAATGAATGCGGTGTTTTTATTTAGATTTATTTTAGTGTACTTATTTTTTTAGTTCCCAGGATATCAACATGGTATTGGTAGCCACTAATTTCTCGGGGAGCAAGGTTCTCTCCTTTTTTTTCCCCCAGTTCTCTTCCTTTTTTTCCTTCTTTAATTTGTTTTATAGTAATTAAGGAAAACAACAAATAACAAAACTAAAATAAATGGATGAAACTACGGAGGTTGCAGAATGGCTTCGCTAGATGGGTCCTCTGGTAGGATAACATGAAAGCCTTTGCATGCCGATTTGCATCCCAATTACTAATCCCAAGGTATTAAAAGTTGAATTGTTCATTGAACCAGCCAAAATTAAAAGTCAGAAGTTAAGGGTTTAACTGATGTTGAATTAAGAGTTAAATTAAAATTAGATCAATCATAATAAAATAAAATAATTTAAATAAAAATATATTAATTCTTAACATATTTATTATATCTGAGACTTAATATTCCATACATACACAATAATAATTTTAATAATAATAAAACACAATAACATTTCAAATATTTATCCATACACTCCTTCCATCATCAAAAAGTTTTAGAACTCATAATAATCAATACCAAAATTATCTTCAAATAAATAAATATAATTTTAGTTTTATATAGATGATCTCAAATAAAAAATAATATAAAAATTCAAATAATAATAAGAGTAAAGTTAAAAAATAATAAATTAGTTTCTAAATAATAATAATAAAACTTAAATAGTTAAGATATAAATATAAATATGTAATTAAGAATGAGATATAAATAAAATTTTACGCATTATTTAATTTTTTAATATCAATCCATGTAAAGAAATAATAATATAATTTCAAAAGTTATTTATATTTGTAATAGGATGAGGATAGAGGCTGATGGGCATAAGAAAGTAGCTCATACTTTTTTTAAAAAAAGATTTCTTATATTGGTAGTAAAAAGATGTAAAAGTGGCTGAGTTATACGTTAATAAGGCATTGGTTAGCGTGAGGTATGGAAAAATGGAACAGCTCAGAAGTCCGAAGTTGTAAAGAAAGAGGAGAGAATGAGCAGAAGAGGCGACTGATGTTCACCTGTCAGTGTCGGGTTTAAAATACGAGAGAATGATGTCAACGTTCAGGCGGCGAGCTTCTTCCCCTCCATTTTCATTTTTTTTCTAACTTTTCATCAGCTTTGTTCAATGATCATCCTCTTCTTCATGGTATTTACTGTTCTCCTTTTTTTTTCTATTTTCATTATTCTTTTTCTTTCTTTTTGTTCTGTAATTTGATTATTTTTTATTGGTTTTTCTTCCTTTCTTTCTTTACCTGCCCAACTCGAACAGTCATGTGAGTTAGTCTAGGTCAATGTCAGGTCAACAAGTGCTTTAAGAAAACAAAAAATTGGGCTAGACACATAGACAGTTTGCCAGCTCGACCGATCAATTCGGTCCAATTTTACAAACAATGATTAATCCTATTGATAAGTTGAACTTCCGTAGTCCACTCACATTGGAAAATCACCTATATCTCCATAATCTTGTGCCTACATTCATGCATCTCCAGATTACCACCTACAGCCCCTGTTACTAAATCCTCACAATCACAATACACAACACACTTCTTAATCCTACAATCCCATGAGGCAGGCATAAATCCACTCCTTGATGTATCAAAAGCATCCCTTTCTTAAAGTTTTAGCATAAATCCACTTAGTTGTTGGTTTTTGCCATCTACAATAACCCCTTGCATCCAACCACCATGGTAGATTTAGAGAATACACCATCAACAAAGACACGATGGCAGTCTCCCCCATAAGCATAGTCATATTAGCCTGATTATACCTTGTAGTACAAGACCCGTATTAGCCACCCTCCTTGATGTGTGATCTATGCATTTCATGATTCCCTTGGCGTGAGTTACTATTAAAGCCCTTAAAGCAATTACCTAATGAAAAATTCTTTCATTTTTCATCTGCCACAATAACCAGCACATTACAGAGAACCAAGCACTTTATTCACCATCAATTCTACCTATATTATTACTAAAATTCCAATTGCACCAGTCTCGTGCATCAAGCTCAGAAAACCTCTTCATATGTTTGATTCTCACCATCTTCCTCCAATCTTCCTGGGCCTCGGTACAATCATGAAGAACATATATTAGATCCTCAATCCCAAAATTACACTATGTACATCTCGGATCTACACACTTACCTCTCTTATGTCAAAGTTCGTTAGTAAGCAACCACTCATGCAAAACTAGCCACATAAAAGTTTTACACCTCTATGGAATATTCAGTTTCCACATCTTTACCCTAAGTTATAGGTATGTCCATGTCATCTTCCTGTATGAGAGAGTAAGCTAACTAATAGAGAGCAGTCCATTTTTCACAAACTTCCATCTAACATTCCTTTTGCCATTACTCATGGGAACTCCTTTAACTTGGATTCCAAAAGGTCCTAGAGCTCAGGTCTCGATCTATCAACTTAGGGCAAAAGATCTTGTCTACATTTACACTTGTCTTGAACCACTCTAACCCATAGGGAGTCCCTACGATGTATGATCTCCCATCCCGTCTTTATGATGAAAGCTTAGTTCTAAGCTATCAAGTTCTACATCCCTAACCCACCTTTCTCTTTAGTTCAATAGACATTTTCCCAAGCCACTTAGTGATTTTTCCTCTCAAAATGCCTTTTCCACTTCCTCACATATAAAGTTTGGAAGCATTGCTGTCTAAACGAGAGAGGCTATAAAATTAATCAAAGTACTTCTCCCTACTAAAGCCAAATTATATGCTTTCTAGCTATTGAGCTTACTCTTAACCTTATCCACTATATACCCACAAGTGTTTTTTGTGACTCTATTATGATGAATAGGTACACCTAAGTACTTCCCCAGGTCAGGTGTACTTTGGAAACCATGTAGCTGACAGAGCTGAAGAACTTTATAGTGCAAAACATTCGATGAAAAGAAGACTCTAGTTTTTTCTTGACTCACTTTTTAGCCTGAAGCTTCACAAAACTTCCTTAAACACCTATTAATAACCTCTGCCTAATCTACCTCTGCTTAGGCAAATAAAATTAGATCATTTGCGAAAAAAAATATGACAGAGCCGGCCCATCCTTAGTAAGCGAATAGGCTTCCAAATTCCCTCTTGTATCTCATCTTAGATAAAGTACGCTAGTTTCTCTATGCACGTCTTAAAGAAGTAGGGTGATATTAGGCCCTCTTGCCTCAAACCACAGAATAGATTAAAAGTCTTCGATTTACAACCATCCTAGAAAATTTGCATTTGGGAACTAAATAGATATCATCTAACAATATCAATCATTACTATAAGTAACCGTAGCTCCTCTAGACAGTCAATGACAAAGTCCCATATGTAACATCCTGATTTTTATATAATAAAGAAATTGTGGAATTTAGGTTTTGAGGAAAAAAAATGATAATAATAGGAATTTATATTATTTGAGGTTATTTAGAAATAATATTATGATTAGGTATTTAATTATGAATTTAAAAATTTAAATTTAAAACCACATAAGCAATATTTAGTTAAGATATAATACATAAATAATTTTTTTTATGTGTGTGTTAAAAAAAAAGAGAAGGTAGAAGGAACAAAAAAAGGGGGGGTGGAAGGTTGTTGTTTCTAAGTCCCACATTGGTTAGATGAGAGAAGAGAAGATGTGCCTTCATGTATAAAAAGGAGGGGGTGTGTGCATTAGGAAGCATGAGAGGCTAAGATGCAATTTAGAGAAAATTGCAACTTTTGGCCCAAAGGTTTGAATAATTAAATTCAAACCTATAGTTTTTTTTAATATAATTTTGGGACTCACAATCCTATTTTTATATTATTTTTCTCTCTTCCTCTCACGTTGCTCGGCGTTTTCTCGCAAGGGGGGATTATTTTCTTTTTTCTTCAGGTATGTTCTAACTTTCCTGTTTAGATTAGCATTTAAAAATTTATTTAATTACAAAATTAATTTTATAGTTATTTTTTAAATAATATTAGCTTTCTAGTGATATGATTATTTTGTAGGATAGAGTAAATATTTTGATTAAAATTTTTCTATAGGATAGTTAATCTGATGATATGATGGATTAAAAATATAGGTTAAAACTCTTAGGGATATAATAAATATTATAAAATATTTTCTTGAGGTTGAAAACTCATGTTTAAGAATTTTTGAGTTAAAATCTAGATCTATATGGTTGAATTTATGTGGAATCTGAGATGTAGGGATAAACCTATGATTATTAAATATTTATTTAAGTATGAATAGGTATTTTTGAGGTTATAGAAAGGTGATTTGAGGATTCAGGATAATTTTAAAATTTAATTTATTTTTGAACGAATTTTTAGAATATAAAAGGATGAAATTGTGATACTAGAAGTGATTTGAGGATAAAAAAAATAGTTTATTAGGGTACAAGAATTTTAGAAAAGAATTTAGGAAGTTAAATGAGGCATAAATCTTAAATTAGTGTTAATATGGATTATAGATCTAAGACTTTCTAACTATTTAAATTAGAGTTATTTATTTTAATGTAAAATTAATATATAGTATTGTGAAATAATTATGTAGATTATATTGACAAAGATAGTGGTGAAAAAGGAGTTGTGAAGGGGAACTTGTTATTCAAGACACAAGGTAACCATTATTAATGTGTTGTGATGGGTGTGTTTGTGAATGGTTATGTGTTGTTTTATTGTTTGAAAAAATTATGAATTATTGAAAATAAATACTGTATATACTTGTTTGAAATTATTGCCAAGTGGGTTAAAAATTTATTTTTGTTTATCATGATGAGATATTATTGTTCGGATATATTCCTGTTTGAATATTTGAATGATGCATGACTTGTCAGGGTATTTTAATGTATGGTGTTAATGGGAATTTCTGTTCAGTTAATTATTACCACGTGGTAAGCCCTCATTGGACCCAATAAGTGGCGTGTCGCTTGGTCCAACTCACCTTTGGTCGGGTGATTTGGCGTCCGAGCATGGCGAAAGGAGGATATAAGGTGCAGTCATGCAAATTAAATACTTATTCGGTTTGTTTGAAAATATTGTTCGGTTAAATGTTTTGTGTGCCCACTTAGCAATCGCATGATTAGTTACATCCGCATACATCATTACATATTAATTTTTGGTTACTGGGACTTTTAAGTCTCATTCCCCGTGGTTAATATTTTTACAGGAGCGAGTCCGACCGAGAAAGCACCAAAGGTGTAACTGTGGTGTATGAGACACCATCTTTTACGTTGCCTCTTATTTTAGATTATACAATGTATCTTGTGCCAACTTAGGACATATCTTCTTTGTGAAGCATGTAAACTCTAATCCTTTTTATTAAAAGCATTTATATGACCAAGAGGATTATGTCTGTCCCTCTTGACCATGTCTGTCCCTCATGGTTCTAATTGCTTTTTGAGATATTTTAAAACCTGTGGTATATTGTCTTGGATGTATCATGGTAGAAATTTTTCTACCATGATAAGGGTATGATAAGGGTTCAATGAAAAAAAAAATGATTTCTTGAATTAATAATTTGCAAAAAAAAAAATCGGTTTGTAAATTTGAGGGTGTTACACCATATAATCTAGTTATATGCTTTTTCTATATCTATCTTGATAGCCATAAACCCCTTGTTCTTCTTGATATTCCTCATGGAGTGTATTACCTCTTGTGCCATAATAATATTATCCGAGCTAACCCTCCCTAAAATAAAGCTACACTGGTTTGGAGAGATGACCTTCAGGAGGACCTTTTTTAGTATGTTAGCTATAATTTTGGTAATCATCTTATACACCACATTACACAAACCAATGGGTCAAAAATCATGAATAATCTCAAGATCTTCTTTCTTTGAAATCAAAATAATGAACACACCATTAATATACTTAATAAGCGAGGGGTTACGAAACACATCCTATGCAATCTTAACAACAAAGAGCCCATATAGCTTTACTAAGCTTGGAAAAATAGTGCATTTAAGCCGTCTGGCCCAAGGGATTTCAAAGGACCTATATCAAACACAACTTGCTTCACTTTAATATAGTTAAACAAGTGGGAGAAAAGACTAAGAGATACATTTTCAATATCTCAAAAAGAATGCACAGTATGAAGCCCATGCCTGGTCCCTCCTTCCTTTGTAAAAAGCTTATGGAAAAAATACTTTACATGTTGGCGAATTTCCTCCATCTCATATAACCAAGTACCATCCTCCTTCCTTTGTATTCTTATCCCTCATTTGAAACCTATCGCATTTAACTTTATGAGCCCATATAATATTTTCTTATACCAGGACCTCCTTAAGCTTTCCCTGTAACTTAGTTTGAAGCTCTTCTAGATCTTGCCAATTACAACACTATGGTTCAATTACAGTTAGCCCCTCTAACCTCCTGATTAAGTAGTTTTTCCTCCTACCGAGATGACCAAAGACCTCCTCCTTCTATATAGAGACAATGTCTATAAACTTCCTCACATTATCAATCCAAACCCTATTCATATCCCAACTTTCCCTTAAGAATCGTTCAAAATCATCATAAAGGAACCCAAAAGCAACAACCTAAAAGGGATGTTCACTATTAGGGCTAGAACTTACTTTTTCGTCCAGCTGGAGAAGCAAGGAGAGATGGTTAGATTTAAAAAAAGGCAGGTTGACGATCGCAGCGTTTGAGAACAGAGATTGGCCCCGTTCATTATAGAGAACTCGGTCAATCCTGCTTTGACATTCTTGTCTCCTTCACATATAAAAGGGACCTTTGCATCTAAGATCCTATAAGCCAAGCTCTTCCACACATTTTATAAAATTTTGATATGCCCGAGTAGCATTACAAGCAAGAGAATTATGTTCAAGATCATATAATGTGCAATTAAAATCCCCTCTTACTACTTAAGGACCATCAATTTTCTCATATAGCCTCCTCAGTTCCATTTATAAGAGCTATCTATTTACCAGGTTTGGGCTCACATAGACAGCAGTAAGGTACTATGTCACCATTTCATTATGAACAGAAAGATGAATGAATTGGGGATGAGTTTCTAGAACTTTAAACATGAAATCATCATTGTTCTATAGGGCCCATACACCACCACTAAAGCCACAAGCATCAACAATCTCTACATTGGTTAATCCCAATATCTTGGAAATACCATGGGCCTTGTTTCAAAGATGACTAGAAAGTCCACTTTATGCAAGCTACATAACTCATTTATAAGGTCTAGGAAATTTTTAGACTCCGTGCCTCTTACATTTCGAAAGATGCAATTCATTAAGAACCCAATTTAAACAGTTTGAGCTGGTAAGCCTATTTCCACACTTGCAATATTGCCATTCTTCCCTATTGCCTCATCATTACCTTTCATATTAACAAGTCCAATAGCTATCATTCCTCCATCTTTCTCCAGATTATGCATATCTCTTGAAAAATCCTTTATGACATCAGCTTGTTAGCCTACCTCTAAATTAATCAACCTTATCTCATCCTCACATCATCCACTATCTGGTAAGACTTCCTTGAGATCACTATTTAAGATAAAAAATTGATTCTTAGTGTGGTCCCGATTAGTTCCAACAATTCCCTTATTCCCTATTATTTATACCACCACCTGTTGTTCTATTGCTAGTGCCAAGTTTTACTTATTTTTCGATTTCATTTTTACAGGTCCCTTCCTCTTAGATCTTACTATCACTGGGACCTATTTATCTTTTTGGTTATTTATGACAGTGCTAAATTTACATGCCCCTTCCACTTTCTTTGCAATCTCATGACTATCCCCTTTATTCATCTTCTTCCTAAATTGGTTACCAACCACAGATCTCCTTTGCCCATATTTTTACATGATCCCTGTTGTATTCCCCCAACAGTTTCGAGCCAGTTGCTCCCCTATGATCTGGTTTTCACCTATGTACCTTGAAAATCTCTCCTAACTAGCATACCTAGCTCGAATTTCCCACTCATCTCAATAATCCCATCGATGTCATACTTTGATATCTTCACTGTCTCAACAACTGTTTATTCCCTCTTAACGTCTTCAACCTTTTCATTACCTTTGCCAATGGTGGTATCTCCCTCAACAACATCTCCCTCGACCTGTCCAGGAAGCCCTTTAGATTACTTTCGTTCTTAATCACTTCCTCCAACTTTGCCCCTATATATGCTTTTCCCGGACAGACATCCATATAGTGCCCATACCTTCCACATTGGAAACAAACCAAATGGAGCCTTTCATATGCAATTTGGTACTCTTCCCTAAACACCGTAAATGATGGCATTAATTGTTGACTTACGTCTAACTCCACACATAATATGGCAAACCCTCCTTTATCCGAAATTGACATAGAATGATCAATCTTCATAGTAGTCCCAATCATATCCCCTATCATGTGAAGGGATTTGACATTATAAAGTTCCACCGAAACATTAATAAGATGTACTAGATTGTAATTATTAAATCAGACTGCAATTTTTTCCCTCTTTAATTATCAGATAATGATTCAGACAATTTAGATTTAACCTCATGTAAAATTATTATTAAAATTTCACATTATAAAAAATATAAACAATAAAATTCAAACTGCTAAAATTTAATATAAATAATTAAAAATTAAAAAACATATTAAGAACATGATAAAATACAATACTTTTTTAAGAAATTAAATCTCAGCCATCTGGATGTTGATCTAATAATTCAAAATTAAAGGTGGGGGGGGGGGAGGATGGAAATTGGAAAGAGAACAAGATACATTCCCAAGTCCCTATCTCTGGAGGATACTGTGATTATGTTACTTGAATTTTAAGGTGAATTGGACTAGAACTGCCACAGGCCCAAAGGTCAAGAGGTGGGCAAACCCAGAATGTGTTCCATTGGTGTAATTCCCTTCCACTGTCCCCCACGCCCCCCCCCCCCCCCCTTTTTTTGAGCAGCAATTCCATGCTACATTGATTTTTTGGATAATTAAAGTATAATCAAATCTAAATGTTGACACAATGAACTAACATGAGAAAAAACGTGTAACTTTTAAAAAGCTGTGATTTTTCTTTTCGTTTTTTTTTTTTGCCAGCACAAAATGGAAATGAATGAATGAATAATGAAAGTGACGGGAGAGATGGGAGATAAGAGAAGGGGGCAAAAATAGAGGAAGCATGGAGCCATTATTGAAGCTAGGTTGTTGGCCGTCCTCTCTCTTTCTCTCCGTCAAGCCTCCAGCTGCCTGTTACTTCACTGCAATGACCATAAGGCCCCTGATCTCTAAACCCCAATCAAACAGCAATCAAATAACAATAATACATTCCATCTCTCCCCCACCACCAACACGTATCATATCAATGGATATCTGCTACTGCCGATTTTCCAAGCTCAGAAAGCAGACTAGTAAATAACAAGAGAGCATCTTGCACAGTAGCTGGTGGGCAAGCTCCAATAATGGCAAAAGATACCCAACTTTTCCTCTCCTGATTTGAAGGAACTGTCTTCGTCACTCTTCTTTCATTTCAGTGCACTCAAAACTGTTCCATCCTTTTAGATTATCACCTGAATCCAATCTTCCCATGACACTTGATGAGCCAGCACTGATCCCTCTCTATATTATTCTTTTTCCTCTTTGACTGGATTTCTCCAGAATCATCCCTCGGCTACTGTCACAACGTCCTCCCAATCACCCAGCTCTCCCCGCAATCCTTCATTTTGTCTACGTAATACATGTATACTTCTTACTGGTTCTCGAGGCAATAGCACTGCTTTCTCACTAACTTCACCTATATATACATGCTACATCGATCACTCCGTTTAATTCTCCTTTTATTTCCTTCATTTTAATTTAATGCTCGATATTTGCTCATTTCATTGTAGTTCAGGAACCAAGAAAAAAAAATGTTCCAGAACCGAGAAAAGAAAAGAAAAGAAATATTAAAGGTGTATGTGGTGCTGATCAGTGATCATAGTCATCACTTTTTTCACCCGCTGAAATGATGATAACTTTCTCCAAACATGCAACAGATGATAAATCGTAATACGATAAGAATTGAGATACTTTAATTTGTTTCCTTTATTTAACTTGAACCATAATTTATTATTCAGAGTGTTTAATTTGTTTGAATTCAGATCGCTCTAAATTTTATTTAAACGAGAATATTTTTTAAAAATCTATTAGATTAGAATCGTGAAAAAAGATAATTAAAATTAAGATTTAAACCATCTAAATATGTATGAAATTACATTTTAAATTTATCGTTGCCCTATAATGTAGCACAGTAGCAAAGGATCTTCAGGCATACATATGAAAATTGATATGTCCTTTTTAAGAGGGTTATGAAGATGTCAAAGCATGGTTATAATAATAATACAATGTTGACACTAAAAGGAAAAAGAAAAAGATTTTCCTTGCTCTTCCCTTTGTTGTTGGCTGCTAAAACTGTTGGCGGCATCAATGATAGATGTGAAAGGTGAACTACGAACTGTTTGAGTCGTACCCGAAAAGGCACTATCCTTAAGAACTATTCCAACATACCTCTGACGGACTGACAGTTTCCCAAAATTAAACAAGCACTTCTTGCAAAGTAAGAAAACAGAACAGAAAAGACTAAAAAGCAAACATAGATGAACACGAGAGTAGAAGGCAGATGGAAGAGAGAATTGCCCTGAAAACTCAAAAGGCTGGTTACTTGCTCTGTCTGCACCCATGGCTATATATAACCCGATGATGGAGACATGAATGTTGGCCCATAATTACCAAATTAAAGCTTCAGTTATACTCTCATAAATCACGTTTAAACACTTGTCTGGGACGCAGACGTAAATCACAGTTAAGCCTTTGTCTGAAAATGTTGGGGAGGCAAAATGTTTAAGATATTAACTCACAAAATCGATTAATTTGGAGATGTTGGCAGACAAAAACGTTTAAGACATTAACTTACAAAAACAGTTTTGAAAAGTGGTTTAATGCCCAAAAACTGCTAAGGCTTAAAGTTTAAATTTGAAACAACAAAAAGGTTTTTCAAAAAAGCTAAAAATAATTATTTATTTAATTATTTTTGTAATTTGGGGAAGCTAAAAATAATTATTTTTGTAAAAAACAGCCCAGTAAAAAAAACTCATTGTTTCTTAAACTCATGCGTAAAGGAGGTAAAATCAGCTTGTCTCACGTGCACAAGATCACTCTTTCTCCAAACCCATTTCATTAACCTACTTCATTCCTTAGTATATATACACTAGGAGAGTCCTTTATTTAATCAATGTGAGACTTTAACACACACACTCTTTTGACACACACAACAAAAACTTGAACCAGAGTCGTAGCTAATCCATCCATTGATGGAGAAAAGATTCACAATAGCTTCTATTAAGTTTCAAGTTATGGTTTATCAACTGCGATCATTTAAAATAGCAGTAGCAGTAATAATAATAATAAAGAAACGCGCGGGGAGCGGTTTTTTCCCGTCTCTAGCTATAATATTGTTTTTATGATTAGCATTTTGCTATAAATATATATATAACTGTATTGATTTGATATTAGTTTCTATACGTGCCAGACATAGAGCTTGTCTGGCATAAGTAAATTTAGGAAATAATAAGTACGGATGTTGGAGATGCATATCCCTGCGAAATAGATGAAGATCCGGTTGTCTCGGCTATTAACTATGAAATAATGGGTTGGAAGGATAAATCCTGGCATGTGTTGGTGATGTGTGTCTGTGTGTGCATGTAAGCATCGTGAGATGTCCAAATACACACATGAATGAATGAGTATGACCCTGCGCAGCAACAGGTCGGGGATCCCACGAAGGAACAGTATCACTTGACTGTCACAAGCGGACAACCCGAAAAGACAAATGTTAAGGTTTTATCATAAGGACCCCTTTGATTTGATGCCTCCCCTCAACATGTCCTACATCCATCTTTTTCAAAGCTTTCGACCCTCACAAGCAAGTTGATTCGCCTGATCTTCTTCTTAATTAATTCTCCATGATCACAACCAAATAAATGATAAAAGACATTATATAACTGTAATCCAACCGATCATCACCTGTCGCGGCACACAGGGATATGACTTGTTTTCTTAATCATATGAATATACATCATATCATCAGGAATATATATGGGATGTGTTTCTGGCATGGTATAATAATTTTGATTGGATTTCGGATGACTCGTTTGTGGCTCACGTACGGAACCATTATGAATGCATAGCTGGGCGTTGATTAGGCGGTACAACACATGGAAGGGCACTCATTTGGATTCATCAGAGGAACTGTGCCTTTACACATTTCATGAGGGCAAAAGAGTAAGGTGGAAGCGCTGGGAAAAAAACAGCTTTGATTTTCAGGACAACTAGCGATGCTGATGATTCCTCAACATACGAAAGGGTAGGGGACGGGTGAAAGGAAATCCTCATACAATTCAAATCTTCAATCGCCTTTAATTAATATATGTGAAATAATATATAAGCTAGCTAAGATAGTCTATATATATCCTCATGTAGGGCTTGACATGAAAGCTAAGTCGGGATTAATTAATTATCGTCATTGTTTCTCTCATTCGAAAAACATTTATATTCAAATCTTATAAAACTAGAACAAGAATGAATAATCGTAGTAGCGTTGATGATTACATATAACATTTTAAGAAACTGAAGTTGAAATATTAGAGGCATGATATTATGGGTAAAAATAATTAAGAAAGGGAGAAGTTGGAGATGAAGTCCATGGTTGGTTGAGGGAGAAAGAAGTGTGCCAGGAGAAGGAGAGGGAACGGGAATGTAACAACAAAGAGGAAGCATCGTTATTGTAAAGGGACGTACGGGGAGAAACGTGGTTTGAAAGCAAGTAGTTGGGAGTGGTAGAACATAATGTTGTTGGGATGTTGCCCCAATTAGACATCGCAAACACACACACACAGGGGAGGGAGGGTACGTTACCAAGCTGGTAAACTCGGGAAGATTGCGACCTCGCGCCATCCCCCTTTGTGTTTCTGAAATGTACTTTTTCTCAAAAGTCTAAAGATCTGCCCCCACCAGATATTGTTTTCAGTCTCATAATAATAGATTCATTGCGGGTCGCTGTATTATTATTGTGTTGTGCCACCACCACCCCCTCACAGCTTAACTGTATCTGAGTATTATGTGTTTACAACACCCGCTTCTTGAATGACGCCTTTCAAAGGATCAATCCCTGACCCGACTCCGCAAATAACACTGTTCACTGATTCATGCTTTTCTCGTCTGACTCAGTCGATCGGCAATATATATATATATATATATATCCTTTTATCCGATAAATGAGAATCCTAATTTCTTTTTTTTCCTTTTGTGCGGAAGGCAGACATGGATCGTGGGTGTTTGTGTGTGATGAGCAAAAGTTAACGAGTTGAATACAAACAGATACGGCTAAATGTACAGTGTCTTGTTATTAGTGCTATACTTGCTTTTTGTTCTGATTCATTTGTTCTATCGTCATCACTGACTTCCCAACTTGACCCCGCGCCCCCTGTGTAATTCAATTCACCCATTTTTGCTGACTCCTCTTGACACCACCATTTCATCATTCTTCTTCAGTTTCCGCAGCGTATATGTGAAGAATATATACATTACTATATCCGCGGGATATAGTTGTACGACTTACGAGGTTATCTTACTTCTTATCCATATAGCATGAGAAGCGCTTGGATAGATATCATCAGAATTTTAATTTGTTACAAATAATAAGCGTGTTTTCTTTTATTAATTGTTGATTATTTTAATATCTGCGTGTGAGAGAGAATCTAATCCCTCAAATGATCTCATGATAAACCTAGATCCAAGGCCAAAGAAAAGAGAATATTTTACAGTCGTCATCATATGATCATTTTTATTGAAAATTGATATGTCTTCTTTTTGGCAACCTTTCCCCCCGCAATTAATTTACCTGCAAAAGTTCTGATGGTATATTCTTGCAGCCCAAAAGCCATAATTTAGTAAAGTTTACGGTACATGAATACTATCATTTCTTTGATTCTGAAGAATCCATCAAACAACAGCGCTCCAACACATCATCATCTTCAATATTGCTTCAGTACTTCAGAATTGTATAAATAAAGGGAATTAACTACTTTGATCTTCATAATCTTCTCGCGGTTACTTTTAGAGAAATGTTCTGGTTGGTAATTTTTAGTTTCCATGTTTTGCTATAAAGAATAATTGATTAACTGGGTGAATTATTTTCCCGACTTTGGACTGCAAAAGATGCTTAATACATCTACTTGAAGGGAAGAAACGAATCTAGCATATATGATTGTTTTTTGGAAGTTCGGATGCATATATATTGATCTAATCCCCAGTATCCAAATAGTACTGTTAATTACAAGATGTAGTTTCCTCTCTTCTTATCCGAGAACACCACGTAATTCTTCGAGAACTGGTTTTTACCCACATATATAACTCAACCGCTACATCTAAACCCCTATATATCATCCATCAACTAGATTAAAAGGAAAGAAAAGAGGAATTAATCTTTATTTTTGGTTTTATTAATTTATTAGAAATTAGAAAATTTAAGAAGAAGAAGAACAGAAGCTAATTGAGTGAGAACAGGATTCAAATATGAAATCAAGCAGTTAATTATAAGTTGAAGCAATAGTGGAAGCGTTTGGAAGCAGATTAAGGCCTGAACCTTTGCCTGCAGGATTGGCAAGTGATCTCCATGCACGTAGAATCAGTTTGTCTAGTGGCTCTCTCTTTCATTCTCTCGGCTCTCTCAACCTCTTCTCTGGCCCTCTCCCACATTTGCCTCGCGCGTGAGAACTCCGATTGCGCCATCTCCATCTCCCTCCTCGTCAGCTCCCTCACCCTCTCCGCGTACGCCTTCTCCATCGCCGCCACCCGTATCTGCTCCGCCGCCTCCCACTTCAACGCCTCCAAGCACGAACTCCTCTCCTCCTTGTAAGCGCAGTCCGACGACGGTCTTATCATCGGCCTCACGCTGATCGACAACTGTAAATCCAGAGACGGCGTCCCTTCCGAGGACGACACCGTCGATCGGAACCGCAGCAGAGAAGAATTATCGGAGGCCAAGCGAGATGCCGATGCTACAGTGTGCGAAGAAGGCAGAAGCTCGAGTTCCTTTTGGTCGTTTTCTTCCATATCAAAACAAAGAGAGAGAGAGAG
>NW_026557229.1:0-26219 GCF_029017545.1 Prosopis cineraria | reverse complement strand
CATAGACAACCATTTATGCATCTTAGTTGGCAATTCAAACTTTATATACAACTTTAACATTCATTATGCATATGGTAGTCATACCACTACTAAATGAAGCTATTGTTTCCTCACTTCCTTTCTCGACCTTATCATGCTCTCTTCACCCGTATTCAAAAGTAATAGAGTGAGACATATATCCTAGTAACTCAAAGGTAACCCTAATTACCTGTTAGAAAGCGAAATCATGAAACAATGATAAAGTAGCATATGTTTGAATCAAAGCAATATTATATACATATACAAGAATTCATTATCATCAATCTATTATGCTCATGCTAATGCACTCTTGGTTCTATTTAACTATGCTCGGACCAAGACTTCTAGTCATATAAAACAGGGCCCACCATACCACTGCTTAGACTAGGTAATCCTTTTTGCATATGGTTGGTTTCCTAGATCTATCATGGTAGAGTTAAACTCTATACTCTAGATCATTAAGACTTCCTAGCCTTATGTAAAATAGAACCATGACCCCCTACCCTATTATAGAGTAACCTCATGGATTATTCCATATCCTGGGTCTATCATGATGGAGTCAAGCTCTATGCTCTAGATTATCATGATTCTTATCCAAGGTCCATCCTAGCAGAGTCAAGCTCTACTCTCTGGATTATCAGGACTTCCTAGACCTCCTTATGGTAGGGCCGCTTTCGCCTACCATAATCTAGGGTATTCTTACAGATGCGATGTATGGCAATGCACATGTCACCTTAAATTCATTTCAATTACTACTCATACACCCATATGCATAATCTTTCATAATGCTACTACTCTATCAGTTCACAACATGTACGTAGTTATATAAAAATACTTGTAAAAAATTTCACAAACGAACAAGTAAAAGGGTTACTCTAGTTACCTTTAACCCTTGCTACTACGGGTTACCAATTACACTAAGCTCCCAGGGGCATAAATGCTCACGAGTAATGCCATAGGCACTCAATCTACACAACACAACACCCCTTAGTCAACTCTCAACATTCCACATAAGCATTGATTTGGCTAAACTGAATTTGTTAACACACATAATGGCCTAATCAATGCCTTTTGAATTATTTAATCCATTAACTATAGTCATTGAGCCTATAGGCTATTCAAATGACCATAAGAACCTCCTAATCCATTTATTCAACCAATTTCATCCTTTTAACCTAACTTTTAGGCTATTTTAAGCTTAAACTCTCAAAGCTCAACCATTCAACTCCATAGTCATAAAACCTTAATTCTATATTTGATAACCTATTTTAAACCTTTCTTTTAGATTTCAACACCATAGGACTTCATGATTCAATTTCTTAACTAATGAAATTCAAAGAAAAGGGGGTAGAATTAAAGCTTAGGATTGTGGGATACTCACCCAGCAAGTCACTAATTAAAGCAGACTCTTAACCTCCAGATATGGCTTGCCTTAGTAGGGTTAAGCTTTCTTCCCCTCCACTCACTCTTTCACTTCTAATTTCACGAGCTGTTCACATTAACTTTAAGTGATTGTTAGACAATGTGCTGCAGTGCATGGCACAGTGAGTCCAATCCCACTTGTGTTCATACGTTTTACCTCGGATTGTCATTCTACCATTCAATCCTATCAATACAACATCCCATTAATATAAATTATCAACTCAACATCCAAACCACAATCAATCCACTAATTACTAATTTACCCTTAATTAGCAACTAGTTCCTGAGATTGAAATTCAGGATGTTACACTGCCATTTACAAACTACTATTTGTATTGCAAGTTTGAGGGGAGAAGGACTTGATTCTAGTTTTGGATATGTGTCGTTGAGATAGCTGATAAGGTTTGGTCATCTCTACTCTTTGGAGACGGTAATGACTTCAATGTTCTAGTAAGTGAGTGAAATAAATGAGATAAGGAGGATAGGCGGTTCAAATGGAAAATGCAAGAGGAAAGAATCATAAGGCTAAACACAATCAAAAATTAGTATTGGTTACAGAAAAGAGATGGCAACTATAAAGAGAAACTTGAAGCCCACAAATTGATGAGGTAAAACTTAGAGCACATGATGCTATTTGAAGGGGAAAAGGTAGCAACCATGTGAATGTTGGGCCAGTACTTGAAGAAGATCTTCACTATTTAAGTATTATAGCTAGTTATCCAAATTTTAGATATGTAATTGATATTTTAAATGTTTATCAACCTTATTGACAATAGAGGATTGTTAGACCTCCATCTATAATTTAGGTGAGATTAGTGTGATAAATTGGTAATGTTAGGTAGACATTACACTCAAAAAAAGGACAAGTAACATCAAATTTTACCATAATATTTGAGATCACATGTCCAAGCTGTTAGAAATTGTGCCTTAAGGTCAATTATTGTACAATAAACATTATTATTTAATGAATTTCTCTTTTATTATCATATTAATTATATGTTCACTATGATAACTGTATCCTTAGACAAACTATAGTAATTGTCCTAATTGTTCCTAGTCGGTTATTTACGAGGGATCATAGATGAAACAAGACTAGTATGACTTTAACTAATTATAAAGATATCAATCAAAGTTGTAGGCACTTGAAAGAGTACAAGGTGTCAGACAATTCTATTGCCATTGTCAGTCCACTCAGAAATCGAGAAAGTAATGGTCAGGTAAAGTAGAATGACAATTCCATGTCTCAAACTTGACTGAAGTATTGTATGGCAAAAGAAACATAATACGGTTATATGATAGGTTGCATTAGATTATCGATCCCATATGAATTAGGTAGTTGTAATGTCTGCTAGAGGCCACTTGTGACTTGTAGGCTAATAGCGTAATTAGCCTACTGCTAACTTCATATGGGCTTATAAGGTCACACACAAGAACAGCCCAACACAAGCTATAATGTCAAAGTTTAATGAATTTGGAATATGTCTATATTCAATGAATATAATATAGGGTGAATGAATTATATATATATATATATATTTGAATATTTATATATATATTTATATGAAATATAAAGTTCAAAATATAATTATATATATCATATGTGTGTGTGTGTATATGATATGTGTGTGTGTGTGTAATATATATGTATATATTTTTAAATATATTCGTGTATATATATAATATAATATGTATATGTGATATATATTATATTATATATTATATTAGTTTTAAATTTAATTTTATATGATAGATTAAATTTAATAACTAACATGATATGAGAGAATATCATATCATTTTTATAGTTTGAATTTATAAGATAAATTTAATTTAGATATGATATAGATTTTATTTATGAGATAAATTTAATCTAAATTTTAATTGGCTCTTCAAAAGGAAGGCAAAAGCCCTAATCTACGTATAATAGATATGAGGGATGTGCACAGTAGAGAGAGTGTTTTAAAAGTTTTGCTAACCAAATACTTTAAGAGCCACGAAACACTCTAAAGAAAAGAAAACTAACATTCAAAGATGAACGGATGTTGAGAGCACTAGCACGTTGATTGAGTTAGAGAGTTGTTCACGTAGATACTAGTAGGGGAGCAGATCTACATTGTCAGCTCCTGAAATCCAAACTATTGAAGAAAACACGTGTCAAGTTTGAAGAATTGAAAGATAATTCTTTTATCCATCTTGACTTAAATGAGTTCGTTTGGTCTATATAGAGAAAGGGATTTTTAAATTTAAATTTTTCACTGTGCCTCCTTATCCAATAGAAGCATGGTTAATACTCATGGTAATTTGTGTAATGTCCTTCCACTAATGTTACTAAACTTTAGCACACACATGACATACATAGGTATTTAGCTACATCATTTAGGAGACATGATCATAAAATCATAAGATTACAAAACTTAGAAATTAAAAATAATATAATTAATCTTAATCTTTAACTAGACTCAAAATAAGAAACTATGACTAGTCTTGCTCCTTAAGAAAGGGAGTCAAGTCAACAGACCACTAAAATAGAAAACAATTAAGGAGACAATTAAAGAATCATAAAAGACTCAAAATCATGCCACCCTTGACTTTTTCACTAGGATTTCATGCCTCCTTGCTTGTAAGAGGCTCCACTTATAGTCTTCCTTGCATTAGGCTAGGATTTGAACCTCTTGGGCTTGACTCTTTGTGAATTTAGATCTTAAGCACATTATACACACTTAGATGCTCTCTTTTAGGATTGAGAGGAGTGCCCCAATACTCTCTAAGCTCTTGGACTTCTTGTATAAGACTAAATATGGCTTTAGCTCATGAATAGATTTAACTTTCTCCTCATCCACACGGATTCCCTGTGATCCAACAATAAATCCCAAAAACATAACAGAGTCCATGCAAAAGAAACACTTTTGAAAATTGGCATATAGCTTATATTCCTTCAAGGTGTCAAACACAGTTTTAAGATGATTCACATGATTAGTCAAAGATTTACTATAAATCATATTATTATCAAAGTAAACTACAACAAACTTGCCTATAAATTTTTTAAAAACATAATTCATTAATGCCATAAAAGTACTAGGAGCATTAGTCAAACCAAAAGGCATAACTAACCATTCATATAATCTAAACTTAGTTTTAAAGGCAGTTTTCTATTCATCACCCTCTTTCATGCAAATTTGATTATAACCACTCCTAAGATCAATTTTAAAGATAGAAGCACCATGCAACTCATCAAGTATAAGGATAGGGTAATGATACAGTGATTTTGTTGATTGCTCTACAATCAACACATATCCTTTAAGATCTGTCTTTTTGTGACTAAGATAATAGGGATAGCATAAGGGCTAAGGCTCTCACACACAAAGCCTTTCATCATTAATTCCTCTACTTGGCACTGGATGTCCTTAGTCTCTTTAGGGTTAGCCCTATAAGCAGGCTTGTTTAGAATAGTAGTTATGGGCAAGAAATATATCCTATGCTCAATTCCTCTTGAGGAAGGAAGTCCATCGGAACCTCATCAGGGAATAGATCTCTATAATCCTGTAATAAAAAGAAAAAACTAGAAGACAAAGTAGGATCAAGAGTGTCAGTAAAAAAATAAATATTCTTAGGAATTATAGTAAGATCTCGATCACTCATTAAAGCTTCTTGAATCTCACTTTTCCCACATAATAATATTTTCTTTCACTCCCACCATTCTATTTTTCTCTTTTCTCAACTTCTCACCACTCTTTTTTTCTCTCTCTTTTGATTCACTTTCAAGTAAAGTAATACTCTTTTTCTTTTCTCTCTCACTCATGCCACAATTAAGGAGATCTCTCCTTTGCTTGTAATCTTGAGCAATCTTCAGTTGATATTCATAGGCTTGGATAGGCCTAAAAGGATTTAATAAAATAGCCTTACCATTAAAAGGTACCTTATAATAATTTCTAAAACCATCATGGGTAGCCTTACTATCAAACTGCCAAGGCCTACTTATTAACAAGTGTCCAGCAAGCATAAGGGCTTCATCACATAATACATCACAAGTATAAAACCCAATATAGAAAGTAATCAATACTTTCTTAGAAACTCTATTTTAGCATAATCATTCAACCATTGCAATTTATAAGGCTTGGGGAGTAGAATCAAAGATAGAGATAATTTATCTATAAGTAAAGTGCTAGCTACATTAGTGCTACTATTACTATCAATTACTATGCTACACACTTTCCCTTTGATGAAGCATCTAGTGTGAAAAATATGCTTACATTGCTCATGTTTATTATCCTCCTTTTGTTGAATGTTGAGAGCTCTTCTTATCACCAAGATAGAGTTAACAAGACCATTGCATCTAAGCACATCATTTGATTTATGGGAGGTAGAATCATTATCAACATTATCAGTATTATCTTTATCACTTTCATGCATACTATCATAACCACCATCATCTCTCAAGATCATAGCTCTTTTATTGCTATAATCTCTCACCATATAGCCTACGTCATGGCACTTGAAACACTTAATAGAACAAGTGTTAGATGAATAAGAAGAAGGTTTAGGGTTAGAAGTTTCACCCTCATACTTGGCCTTCGTTTCTTCCTTGGCCTTGGATGTATCTTTGGCCTTGGAATCCTTCTATTTGTAAGTTGCCTTGGAGTCTTTGCAAGAGGACTTGGAATGTTTGTTCTTATTTCTCTGCTCCAACTTTATAGCTTTGTGTATGAGCTCTTCCTTATCCACAAAAGTATACAAGTCAATCTTACCTCTCAACTCTAGCCTTAAGCCATCCATAATTCTTGACATTGCTTCACGTTCATTCTCTTAAATGTTTGCACGAAACTTTAAAATATTCAACTCATGCACATACTCCTCCATAATCATAAATCCTTAAGAAAATATACTTAATTTTTTATTTAGCTCCGTGTAGTAGTAGCTAGGAACATAAGCCTTTCTCATGTATCTTTTAAGCTTCTCCCACATTTTAATGGGCTTTTTCCCAAGTTAGCTTCTTTTATACTATAAATCTTACCACCAATAAACAGCATAGTTAGTGAAATTAAAAGAAGCAGTCCTTGACTCAGATAAATCAAGAGTCATGAAGATTTGGTTTATCTTCATTTTTCAATGAAGGTATTTTTCTTGATTGTTGCTACCCTTGAATGAAGGATACTTTACTTTTTGGTCTGGTAAGTCAACATCACACTTTGAGGATTTCTATCCCTTAGGAGAAAGGGGCTCTTCATAGCCCTCATCATCGCTAGTGGTCTCACGCTTCTTCCCTTTAGAAGAAGAAGTCTCCAGCTCATCCTTATTCTCCTTAAAAAGAAAATAATGGTTTGTTTAATGATGAAAAACACACTTTCCTTTTACCACTCACTAAGCTTGTGGATAGAATCCAATGGTGAAACCAAACACAAATCAATAAACTAAGAAACAACCAAGTGAATATCTTCTAAATTAAAAAAACTAGGAAACAAGCATTAGATGAAAAGAGGATTTTTTATTTTTTTGCAAATTTTGAAATTTTAAAACAAATAGGAGAGCAAACTTTTCAAATAAAATAAAGCTTGCAAAAGGGAAAACCACATGTGACAAATAAAAATAAGAAAGAGAGAAATGAAAGTCAAAGAGTCAAATACTCAAAGACAAAAATAGAAAGCCAAATAGAATAGGAGAGTAGTACAAATAGCAAAATAAGATAGTAGAAAATTTTAAAAGTGTTACCAAAAACTAAAAAATAAGAAAGTGACAAAAGTAGAAGACTTTCTTACCACCAAAATTGACTTTTCTCTTCAGGCAACCTCTTAGTGACTTGGAATTCATGAATAGCCTTTTCCTATAATCACAACTCACAGTACAATATATATATATATTTATAATTTATTTTTTTGAATTTTTAGATTTTTTTCTTTTTTTAACAAGCTAACACTTTTTTTTTCTTTATTTTGCATGAATTTCTAGGATTTTTTTTTGACTAGGCTAATAAAATAAAAACTCACACAAGATAGAAAAGTCACAAAGGTGAAGAAGAGGAAAACCAAAAGATAGAAGTAGATGGGGTACATAAAAGATGATCACAAAAGAAATAACTCAAGATGAAGAAGAAGATGAAAATAATGAAAATGAAGAAGAAGAAGAAGAAAGGATAAGAATTCAAACCACAACTAGCAAACTAACAACCAAAGCTCTGATGCCAATCTGATAGAGAATGCAAAAGCAAAATCATGCTAGTTTAGGAATAGAACCCTGAAACACAACAAAAATACAAGAACAAAAAGAAAGGGATGAAATTTAGGACAAAAATAAAGAAAAAAATGAAATAGACAACAAGATAATAATCAAGGATAAGATCCTCTAGAGCACCTACCTCTAGGAATCTCAACCTTCAAAGACACCATAAGAGTTAATTAGGCTCTTGATCACATCTGTTTTTCACATGGGATGCCACCACAAAGCACTAAGGCTCATAACTGTCATAAACTATAAAATGAATAATTTCATTTAACTTCTCTTTTGTTTACAAAAGGGAGTATGCCTAATATATATAGGCTTATAGAGAAGACTATTTCCTAAAATTAAAATCCTAATTTTCTAATACTAAAAGGAGAAAGAAAACAAGTTTGTGCATTATTGCTTGCTATTTCACGTGTGATGGCCTTCTGGTTCCATACGAGTTTTGAGCATAAAAATTAGATTTGGCATTTTTCTAGCCATTTCAAGCATGAGAGGAAAAAGGTTCCATGTGTGATTTGTCTTACAGAACTTATAATAGTTTTTCATGTGTAAAACCACAAGTGAGAGCTAATGGTTCACTCGTAAGATTTAACACTTTGATATGTAAGCATATTTACAAGTGTAAAACCATGCATGAGAGCAAAGAGGTACCACATGAGTTTTGGCACATAAAACCAAATGCTTATTCACAAGTGCAAAACCACGCATAAGAGCAAAGAGGTACCAGGTAAGTTTTAGCACACAAAACTAGATTTTTATTCAGAAGTGCAAAACCATGCATAAAAGATCAAGTGATTCATATGTGATTTATCATTTGTACATTTCTGGAAAAATCCAAGCTTTATTTTTGCCAATCACTTACAAGAAATTGCACCAACGAATAGATTCATTATTACAATGGTCTATCAACTACTAAAACTATATATGTAATTCATTTTGAGCTAGAATGAAAACTAATAATCTTTAAGCAAACTAATCATTATTTGAGCAATTGAAAAGCTTTCAAGTTATCCATTTCACTTCTTGCATTCAGTCATTATTCTTAAAAAGAATTGTGAAAAGCTCTCATATGTTTAAAAGCTATCATAAGTTTATAAGCTTTCAAAAGCTTATTTCTTTCTTTATAAATCTTGAAAAGGTATTCTTCAAGTGTTTGTAACAACTTATTAGTTTGTAGCAAGGTTTGTTGAGTGATTTAAGACAAGTTAAGTCTTAGAGTTGTACTGTGATGGCAAGCACCTATTGAAGCTTGTGAACTTAGTTGAAATTCTCAAGTGTGATCTTAAGGACTAGACATAGGCCAAGTTTGAGGCTGAACTAGTATAAATCTTATGTGTCTCATCTTCTTTCTTCATACTTAAGTTCTTCACTCTTTCAAGTTTTCAAAATTTTTTAAGTGTCACCTAATTCACTCCCCCTCTTGTAATGTATGTAAAGATGCATGTTCATATGCATTTATGAGTATACCCTAGACTAGGGTAAGGGGTCGTAGCCTTACATTGTGTAAGACTAAAAAGTTTTAAAGGTCTTAAGCATAGAGCTTGCTACGACAAGAAGGACTTAGGAGAATGATCTGTGAGTGTACCCTAAACTAGGGTAGGGAGTCATAATCCTACTCTATGTAAGGCATTGAGTATGCTTTGCTAGTGGAGACTCAAGAGACCACCCAGACCAATAATGCTTGGTCTGAAATAGAGGTTTAGTGGGCTTTCTTTCATGTAACACTGGAAGTCTCAGTTCAAGTGTTGAGCTTGCTTCGCTGGTAGGAACTGGGAGTGCATGAGCATAGTGGATTCGTTAAGTATGATTTGGTATATATGCATATCTATACTATTTTTTATGATTTTACTTACTGATTAATATTTGGGGTTTATCTAAGTTACTAGGATGTATGTCTCACTCTGTTACCTTGTATGCAGCTGAAGAGAGCATGGGAAGGCCGAGAAAGGAAACGAGGAAAGGATAGCCTCTATTGTTAATGGTATGACCAATTTTTTATAATGAATGTATAACTATGTTGTTAAAGATTTAAGCTACAAACTAGGATGCATAGGTGTATATATATTGTTGGATAAGGAGGCACAGTGGAAGATTAAAATTTTTAAGTCTCTATTTTGATATGGACTAAACAAACTCATTTAAGTCAAGGTGGATAGAAGAGTTACCTTTTAATTCTTTGAAGTTGACGCACGTTCTCTTCAAGAGTTTGGATCTCAAGAGCTGACAATGTAGATCTGCTTCCTTTACTAGTATCCACATGAATAGCTCTTTAACTCGAACAGCGTGCTAGCGCTCTCAGCGTCCGTTATTCTTTGAACGTTAATTTTCCTTTTTATAGGGCGTTTCGTGGCTCTCAGAGTGTTTTAGCGATCAAAATTTTTCTAACTCTCTCATCTTTCATAAAGGACATCTCTATCTATATATAGTATATAGATAAGGGTTTTCGTCTTCCATTTAATAGCCCAGGAAAATTTAATTAAATTTATCTCATAAATTAATCCATAATATCATATCTAATTCAAATTTATCTCATAAATTCAAATTATAAAAATGACATGATATTCTCTTATATCATGTTAGTTATTAAATTTAATCTATCATATAAAATTAAATTTAAAACTAACATAATATAATATAATATAAGATTAGATAATATAATATATATCATATATACATATATGAATATATATATATATATATATTTCAACAATATATATATATATAAAATTATACTTTGAATTTATATTTCATATAAATATAAATATAAATATTTATCATAAGTCCTAAGCCCAACAAGACACCATATGAACTCTATAAGGAAAGAAAGCCAAACATATCTCATTTCCATGTGTTTGGTAGCAAGGTGTTCATTCATAACAACAAGAAGGAGAATCTAGGAAAATTTGATCCCAAATCAGACATGGGAATTTTTCTTTGATACTCTAACAGGAGTAAAGCTTTTCATGTATTCAACCTCAAATCCGAGACCATAGAAGAATCAGTACATGTAGTATTTGAAGTATTTCCTATAGAAAAGAAGAAGATTCTTGATGTTGATGATGTCACTAAAGAGTTGTGTGATCTTCAGCTGATGAAACAAAATTCAACAGAAGCTCCAGGAGAGAAATCTGAGATTCCAATCGAAGATAATGAAATTGAAGCAATTCAGCAACTAACTGCTTGGAGAAATAACAAAAATCATCCCCTAGATCAAGTCATTGGGAATGTCAATGAACCTATCTAGACTAAAAGTAAATTCTAAAACATTGCTAGTCATTTAGCCTTTATTTCAGAAAAAGAGCCAAAAATAGTTAAAGAAGCCTTATCTGACTTGTACTGGATAGATGCAATACATGAAGAGCTTAATCAATTTGAAAGAAACCAAGTATGGGACTTGATACTAATGCCCAAAAATTATCTAGTAATTGGAATTAAGTGGGTCTTCAAGAACAAACTTGATGAAGGAGGAATCATTATCAAAAACAATGCATGACTAGTGGCAAAAGGATATAATTAGGAAGAAGGTATAGACTATGAAGAAACTTTTACTCTAGTTGCTAGATTGGAAGCAATTTGTCTACTTCTAGCCTATGCATCTGTGAAAGATATCAAGCTATACTAGATGGATGCAAAAAGTACATTTCTCAATGGCTGCATCCTTGAAGAAGTATATGTTGAATAACCACTTGGTTTTGAAGATCTTCAGAAATCTGATGTTGTCTTCAAATTGAAGAAAGCTCTCTATAGACTCAAGCAAGCATTAAGAGCCTAGTATGAGTGATTGAGTTATTTTATTTTAGAAAAAGGATGCAATCGAGGTAAAGTTGATACTATTCTCTTTTAAAAAGAAAAAAGGATCAATTATTAATTGTTAAAATTTATGTAGATGATATTATATTTAGTGCAACTGATGAATCTCTAGATAAGAAATTTTTTTGAGTTAATGTAGGAAGAATTTAAAATGTCTATGATGGGGAAATTGACATTCTTTCTGGGACTACAAATTAATCAAAGAAAGGATGGTATATTTGTATGTCAAACTAAATATCTTAGAGAGATGCTTAAAAAATTTGGGATGGATCAAGCTAATGGAATTGATACTCCAATGAGCTCAACCATCAAAATGGATGATGATATTACTGAAATAGAATATGATTGCAAATCATATAGAGGGATGATTGGATCTCTTCTATATCTAACATCAAGTCGTCCAGATATGTCCTTTAGTGTTGGTCTTTGTGAAAGGTTTCAATCAGCACTAAAAGAATCCTATATGATAGCAATGAAAAGGATTTTCAGATATCTGAGAGATATTGATTCACTAAGTGATAGAACACATTCGTTACCCACTTTTATTTGTCAATTAGGACCATTTTATTAATGATTTATCACCTTCAAGTGCACACATTGCATTAGATTTGGAACTTTGCCTAAGTTTCTAATATCAGTGCACTAGGGGCATTTTGGTCCAAAAAATGAACTTTTGAGAAAATGTACAAGAAAAATTGACAAAGTGCATTTTATGTCCAGTTGATGAATGGTGAAATTATATTTTAAAATTCATTTTAGTTTGGGAGTAATTAAATAAAAAAGTCAACACTTTCTTAAGTGTTTTAGTTTGTCCTAGTTTTTGGTTTGCCTTTGTGTGAAAATTTTTATATAATTTTGTGCAGCCTAAAAATTGGTTAATTTATAAATTCTCCCTTCTAATTATGAATTTAATTTTGGAGATGAATTAGATTTTATTATATCATATGCTATTTAATTGAATTATGTGATTTATGTGACATAGGTGGCATGTGACTTGTGCATCAATTGGGCAATTGAGGTCAAACACTCCTTGAGGACAATGGCTGATGGTTTGCACGTGAATTATGATTATTTTGAGGATTAGATCAGCTAAAATGATGTGGATGACACATGGGAAATTAGGCACACATTGGAATCATCTACAAACCAATAGGAAGTTGCCACCTTGCAAGTGTGACAAGGCTCCCATTTACATTTTAATTTCTTTTTCCTTATTTTAATTAAGCTTCAGGTGATGGGAGACACCAAGGAGCACGCCATTTTAAGCCTCAAATGGGATCCAACACATATCTCATTCATCTTCCACATTCTCTCTCCTTGTTCATAGTGTTCTTCATTTTCTCTCTTTTGTTCTTCATTTTCCAGCACCCTAACCTCCATTTTCAGCCACCAAACCTCCACAAAACTCATACCATTCTTCTCCTCTCTTCATTTTTGTTCCATCCCTTCCATTTTCACAAGGATTGAAGCTCATTTCCATCATTCAAGAGCTATGGATTTTTGGTCTTCACAGCAATCACTAGGGTTCTTGAAGATGAAGATGAAGGCCTTTGGCTAAATGCCCACACCATCAAATTCTAGTGAGAATTTAGTCCAATATTTCTATGAGGGCTTGATTCCAAGAGACAAAGTTAACATTGATGCCGCTAGTGGTGGATGCTTGATTGATCTCACTTCCTTAAAGGCTGGGAACTAATTGACAAGATGGCTTCAAGTGGTGCTCAATACTCTACAAGGGAAAAGAGAAATGTGAATATGGTAGGTTCCTCAGTTCTTAATGATTCATATGTGGACTTGCTAGCTGCCAAGATTGGGAGAATGTTGGCTCCACAAATATCTCAAGTGAGCAATGTAAGTACTTCTCAAGCACTTGTCCCTTATTCTTGTACTTTTTGTGACTCACCTATGCATGTAGAAAGCAATTGTCCTATTAAGTTTGAACAAGTAAATGCTATCTACAATGGAAAACAATCCTATGGTGGGAGGCAAGGGCAAGGAGCTTATTCTAATACTTACAACCCTTCATGGAGAGACCATCCTAATTTCTCCTATTCAAATCCAAATGTGGCTTTACAAGACAATCAACAAAGAGGATCCTATCAAAACACCTTTGGCCGTGACCCTCCACCTCATTTGTCTCAAGGTAGCTCTTCTCAAAGCTACAATCCAAGTGGTAATTCTCTTACACCTTCTTCTAATTCTTATAGTGATAGGAGGCTTGTTCCAATTGAGAGTTCTTCTAATTCGAACTCTTCTAATGATGTGAATGTGTTACGTAAGCAGTTGATTGAAATGAACTCTTTGTATAAAAACATGTATGATGGCTTAGGGAACAAGGTAGAGAGTATGGGTAACAAGTGTGAGAACATGAACTCTAAAATTGATGCCCTTACTTCTCAAATGAATATGCTTGCTAACCAATTAAGTGCAGCCAATGCTCAAGCCTCTACATTACCATCCAACACCGTTGCTAATCCTAAAGCTAATCTTAATGCTATCACATTGAGGAGTGGCAAGGAGTTGGGAGAAAGAGTACAAGAAGACAAAAGACAAGGGAAGGCCGAGAAGCCCTCTTTAAATTCTTCAATTGATGTTAATGTTTCTAGTTCTTCTTTTGCTCCTAATGATGCATCTTTTTGTAGAGATGATGAGGATGAAAACATTGAGGAGATCATATGTGAGCAACCACCATCTAAGGTGGAAAAGGGGACTATGGCCGAGTTGTTTAGTAAGGAAAAAGAGGGAGAGGCCGAGCAAAGTGAAACAAGAAAGGAGAGTTCAAGGAAGGAAGAAGGAAAGCAAAGTCAAGAGATTATGAAGAAGCTTCCTTTTCCACAAGCACAAGTGGTCCCTAAGCAAGTAAAGGGACAATTTGATCAAGAGGTATATGATTTCTTCCACAAGATTCATGTTAATGTACCCTTGATGGATGTAGTTAAGAACTTTCCTAAGTATGCCAAATTTTTGAAAGATTGTTGTACAAATAAAAGAAAATTTAGGCCTAATGCAAGGGTACAATTACCCTCATCTGTGAGTGCTATCATGAAGCCTCAACTCCCTATAAAATGTGAAGACCCCGGTTCCTTCACAATTCCATGCAAGATTGGCAACACACATTTTTCTCATGCATTGATAGACTTAGGTGCAGCCATTAATGTTATGCCTCTTTCAATTTATCATGCCTTGAGTCTTGATTGCATGCATAAGACACCTATGATATGCCAATTAGCGGATAGAAGTGTTAGAAGACCACATGGAGTAGTAGAAGACTTGTTGGTTTGTGTTAAAGGTCTATTATTTCCTGTGGATTTCTATGTGCTTGATATGTCAAAAGAAGGGAGTGGGGATGATATTTTGATTTTAGGAAGGCCATTTATGAGGACTGCCCGTACATTGATTGACATGGAAAAAGGTAGTTTGATTTTGAAATGTGGAGAGGATCATGTTATTTTTAATATATATGAAGCAATGAAACATCCTTTTGAGGATTATTCTTTGTTAGGTGTAAGTTCCATTGAGTTATTGCTTCATGATGCTTGTGAGTCTCACATGCTTGATTCTTTCTCACATGTTGATGATGATTTGTCTCTTGTTACTACTACATGTATTGATGGATGTAGTTGTCCTATTTGTTTAGAGATTGATGCATGCTTGAATGATGCAACTACTTCTTCTCATGATTTGTTTAAAATATCTCCTATGCTTGATCTTGAAATGCTTGAGAAGGGTATATCTTCTTGTGTTGTAGGTACTAAAGCCATTAAGGCCGAATCTATGAGTTTTTCTCCACTCGAGCTTGATGTTCTTAGGATTCCCAAGCTATTGGAGGAAAATTCTACACTTTCACATGTCGAGGCCGTGGCTCAAGTCCAAGCACTTGAGGACAAGTTGCAAGAAAAGGGGGAGGCTGTAAAGAAAGAAGAGGAGAAATCAAAAACAAGTGACAAGCCTAAAAGACAAGATAGTACCATGGAATATTCCACCAAATTAGACTTGAAGAAGCTCATTCCCTCTTGTGTAGAGCCACCTACCTTGGAGTTGAAGCCTTTACCATCCAATCTCAAGTATGCATATCTCATTGAGAATGAGAAGCTTCCGGTAATAATTTCTAACTCTTTATCTCTTGAGGAAGAAAATGCATTACTTGATGTGTTGAGAAAGAACATACATGCTATTGGTTGGACTTTGGCTGACATTCCTGGTATTGACCCTATTGTGTGCACACATAAAATTTTTCTTGAGGACAATGCTAAGCCCATTAGGCAACCACAAAGGAGACTTAACCCATTGATTTTAGATGTGGTAAAGAAAGAGGTTGTTAAGCTACTTAGTGCTGGGATCATCTATCCTATAGCTGACAGTGAGTGGGTGTCTCCAACCCAAGTTGTACCTAAGAAAGGGGGGATTACTGTGGTAAAAAATGAGAAAGGAGAGCTTGTTCCAACTAGAGTTCAAAATGCTTGGAGAGTGTGCATAGACTATAGGAAGCTCAATAATGTGACTAGGAAGGACCATTTTCCTTTGCCTTTTATTGATCAAATGCTTGAGAGATTGGCTTCCAAGTCCCATTATTGCTTCCTAGATGGGTTTAGTGGGTATTTTCAGATTCCTATAGCTCCTAGTGACCAAGATAAGACTACCTTTACATGCCCCTTTGGTACATTTGCCTATAGGAGGATGCCTTTTGGTCTTTGCAATGCACCTGGTACTTTTCAAAGATGCATGATGTCCATATTTTGTGATTTTATTGAACATTGCATGGAAGTCTTTATGGATGATTTTACTGTGTATGGTGAGTCCTTTGATTCATGCTTGCATTCTTTAGATAAAGTGCTTGGTAGGTGCATTGAAAAGAAGCTTGTGCTTAACTTTGAAAAATGCCATTTCATGGTAGATAAAGGAATTGTTTTAGGCCATTTGATTTCTTCCAATGGCATAGAGGTGGATAAGGCCAAAGTAGATGTGATTGCTTCTTTGCCATATCCTGTTTGTTTGAAAGATTTGAGATCATTTTTGGGACATGCAGGCTTTTATAGGAGATTTATAAAGGGGTTTAGTGAAATTGCTTTGCCTATGTCTAAACTCTTACAAAAAGATGTTGATTTTGTTTTTGATGATGCTTGCAAAAGGAGTTTTGACACTTTGAAAAGCATGCTCATTTCCCCTCCCATTCTTAAAGCCCCAAATTGGTCTTTACCTTTTGAGTTGTCATGTGATGCTTCTAATTTTGCTGTGGGAGCTATGCTTGGTCAAAGAGAGGGCAAGTTATCATATGTGATTGCTTATGCATCTAGGACCCTAGATTCAGCTCAGGTTAATTACACCACAACTGAGAAAGAGTTGTTTGCTATTGTTTTTGCACTTGATAAATTTAGATCATATCTTCTTAACTCTAAAGTTGTTGTGTACACTGACCATGCTGCTGTGAGGTACTTGTTTAAGAAGACAGATTCTAAGCCTCGCTTGATTCGATGGGTGATCTTAATGCAAGAATTTGATGTGGAGATAAGGGATAGGAGTGGTTCTACCAATCAAGTAGCGGATCATTTGTCTAGACTACCTCATTTAAAAGCTACTATGGTAAACTCTAACCCTACTATTCCTTGTGATTCATTTCCTGATGAGGCATTGTGTGCCATTTCATCTAAGCCTCCATGGTATGCCTCTTTTGCTAACTATATTGAGTGTAGAGTCTTGCCTCCTTGTGCTTCACGTTTTGCCATTGAAAAATTGAAAAGAGAGTCTAGATTTTACATTTGGGAACCACCTTTGATGTGGAAGATTTGTAGTGATAAAGTGATTAGGAGGTGTGTTGATGATGTTGATGTGCCTTCTGTTCTTGAATTTTGTCACTCTCATGCATGTGGTGGTCATTTTAGCTCAAATAAGACAGCTAGGAAGGTTTTAGATTGTGGATTGTATTGGCCTAGCTTGTTTAAAGACTCTTATGAATTTTGTAAAGCATGCTTGAAATGTCAAAAGGTTAGTAGTTGGGGTAAGAGACATGAAATGCCTCAACAACCCATTTTATTTTGTGAGATTTTTGATGTTTGGGGCATTGACTTCATGGGTCCCTTTCCACCATCCTTTAGTTTTGAGTACATATTACTTGGTGTTGATTATGTTTCAAAGTGGATTGAAGCCATTCCTACTAGAACTTGTGATGCTAAGATTGTTTTGAAGTTTCTCAAATCTAATATTTTTTGTAGGTATGGAGTTCCTAAGGCCTTGGTAAGTGACCAAGGATCCCACTTTTGCAATAAGATGATGAAGGCTCTCTTGGCTAAATATGGAGTGCATCACAAAATCTCTACACCATATCATCCCCAAACTAATGGCCAAGCCGAAGTATCAAATAGAGAAGTCAAGAAAATCCTAACCAAGGTGGTGAACACAAATAGGAAGGATTGGTCTTTACACTTGGAGGATGCTTTGTGGGCTTATCGGACCGCTTATAAGACTCCCATTGGCATGTCTCCTTTTCGATTGGTGTATGGAAAGGCTTGCCACCTCCCTGTGGAGATAGAGCATAGGGCCTATTGGGCCATCAAGAAACTAAACTTGGATTTCCATCTTTCGGCTAAGGAGAGATTTCTTCAAATGCAAGAACTTGAGGAGCTTAGGTTGGATGCCTATGAGTCTTCTAGAATCTATAAGGAGAAAACAAGGATCCTTCATGACAAGCTAATCTTGAGGAAAAAGTTCCAAGAAGGAGATCAAGTCCTCTTGTTCCAAACAAGGTTTATTCATAAGCATGCCAAGTTGAAGTCTAAGTGGGAGGGACCATATCTAGTGACCAAGGTGTTTCCCTATGGGGTTTTGCAACTCTTGAATAAAGCCACGGGTTCCACTATGCAAATCAATGGTCACCTATGCAAGCTCTACAAAGATGCCAAATCACTTCAAAAGGAGGAGGACTTCTCTCAACATGTTTTTGAACCACCATGATAAGGTTGTATCTCTCTAACCTTGAGCTTTTACCTTCCTTTAATTGATATATTTAATGATAGGTATAGTTCAAGTGTGGGGGAGATGAACCTAGTAGGAAAATTAGAGTTTATTTGCTTTATTTGACTTCTTTGTTTTGTGTTTTAGTTTGAAAAAAAAAAATATCTGCACCACACTTTTGTTATGCATTCATTATTGATCTCACCTTATTTTATCACTAGTCTATACATACATTGAGGACAATGCATGATTTAAGTGTGGGGGAGAGAAATAAACATTTTGTTTTGTTTGTTTGGTTTTGTTTGGTTTTGCAAAAAAAAAATCAAAAAAAAATTTCTTTGTTTTGTTTTGTTTGAGGTTACTTAATTACCTAGCTCTTGAATGGATATTTTGATTCTTGAGATGTGGTAATTTTTAGGATTGAATAGGTGTGAAGTGAACATTCTTTTACCTTGAATTAATGGATTAGAGTGGCATATTACCCATTCATGGAAGAGGCTAAACACTCATGTGTGATTAATTCCTTAGTGATGTTACCCTCTAGAATTTGTTTCACTTCTTAATTAAGACCATATATCTTGCACTTGTTTGATAGGAGATGAGAGATGGCATTCATAAAAAATAGCCAAGAGCCAAATAGCCAACCTATTATTATTTATTATCCTTTGTTAGCCACTTTGAGCCTTTGGTTTGATTCTTAAAAAAAAAAAATATTCACCCTATTTTTCCCCAAGGAATGCATGTTACACTTTTATATGTCTTTTTAATATTCATTGCATGTCCTAGATCAAATGAGTGGATGCCTATTATCATTTCTCTATCCATTACTTCCATTGTTTTCAAAGAGTTAGGGGCAACCAAAAAAAAAACAACAAAGATAGATTTGAAAAAAAAAATTAGTCAAAAAGAAAAGAAATAAAGTTGCTAGAAAAAGAAAAAAGAAGAAGAAAAAAAAGAAAAGAAAGAAAAAAAAATAAAAATAAAAATAAAAAGTTGCCTAGCTCATCCATTCCATTTGTTTTATTATTTCTTATCATTTCTTTCCATCCTCATTGTGTTAAGGTGTTCACTCAATTGAGTTAGGTTATGCTTTGCATATTAAGGGGATATATCTTGATTTAGCATTATTTTGATGCTAACCCTATTTTTTTTTATATACATGCATTTCTTAGACATCCTTTCATTACCTATATCACAACCTAATAAAGTCCATTTGATTCTTGATTGCAAGTGCTATTTAGTGATGGAGAGTAGAAGGGTTACAAATTCATAGTAGGGTTTATCCTAAGAAATTTTGAGTGAAATTTAATACCTTATACACTTTGAGTGATGAGAGCAAACACTTAACCTAGAGAGGCTTACTCTTTGACATTGATTCTTGGTAAGGGTTTGTTTGTGATGTGCATAATTCTTTCGTAATTATTGCCACATTGATTGATAATTTGTAGAAGTTCATGAGCTAGTATTTTAGTGACTTGAAACAATGTTTTTCTCTTATTTCTTTGTCTTATAGTTTCTTTTGGGACCTTTTTCACTTGATTTTGCCCGGAGTGCAAAAGCTAAGTGTGGGGGAATTGATAGAACACATTTGTTACCCACTTTTATTTGTCAATTAGGACCATTTTATTAATGATTTATCACCTTCAAGTGCACACATTGCATTAGATTTGGAACTTTGCCTAAGTTTCTAATATCAGTGCACTAGGGGCATTTTGGTCCAAAAAATGAACTTTTGAGAAAATGTACAAGAAAAATTGACAAAGTGCATTTTATGTCCAGTTGATGAATGGTGAAATTATATTTTTAAAATTCATTTTAGTTTGGGAGTAATTAAATAAAAAAGTCAACACTTTCTTAAGTGTCTTAGTTTGTCCTAGTTTTTGGTTTGCCTTTGTGTGAAAATTTTTATATAATTTTGTGCAGCCTAAAACTTGGTTAATTTAATAAATTCTCCCTTCTAATTATGAATTTAATTCTGGACATGAATTAGATTTTATTATATCATATGCTATTTAATTGAATTATGTGATTTATGTGACATAGGTGGCATGTGACTTGTGCATCAATTGGGCAATTGAGGTCAACACTCCTTGAGGACAATGGCTGATGGTTTGCACGTGAATTATGATTATTTTGAGGGATTAGATCAGCTAAAATGATGTGGATGACACATGGGAAATTAGGCACACATTGGAATCATCTACAAACCAATAGGAAGTTGCCACCTTGCAAGTGTGACAAGGCTCCCATTTACATTTTAATTTCTTTTTCCTTATTTTAATTAAGCTTCAGCTGATGGGAGACACCAAGGAGCACGCCATTTTAAGCCTCAAATGGGATCCAACACATATCTCATTCATCTTCCACATTCTCTCTCTCTTGTTCATAGTGTTCTTCATTTTCTCTCTTTTGTTCTTCATTTTCCAGCACCCTAACCTCCATTTTCAGCCACCAAACCTCCACAAAACTCATACCATTCTTCTCCTCTCTTCATTTTCGTTCCATCCCTTCCATTTTCACAAGGATTGAAGCTCATTTCCATCATTCAAGAGCTATGGAGTTTGGCCTTCACAAGCAATCACTAGGGTTCTTGAAGATGAAGATTGGCTAAGTTTCTTTGTGGAATCCTAGAGAGATGAAGATGGAGGATGAGTCTTGAGCTTCAAATTGGCTAAGTTCTTTTGTTTCCTATCCTCTTCTCTTTTTACTAGATGGTTAGATTCCTTAATCTAGGGTCTAATCATCTTAGCTTATAAATTCTAATTTGAATTTGATGTTGATGTAAAGAGAGAGGATTGTTTCATTTAATTTCTTCCTTGGACAGCCATGACTGAATTTTGCCACTCTTTGTTTGGCACATAATCTTGTGTTTTTCAATTAGTGAATTTCTTGTGTAATATTGCATAATCTTGTGGTGTTAATGCTTGTGTTGTGAGTAGCTTACATAATCTTGTGGTGTTAATGCTTGTGTTGTTGAGTAGCTTGACATAATCTTGTGGTTGCTCAATTTATGTGTTTGACCATGGCTGTTGAGAGAGGATTTTGAGTGAATCACTTGGCTAATGTCTTCACCAATTGGTTAATTGAACTAGGGACTTTAATCTAAGACCTAGGGAGGTTAGCTAATTAGGTTAATTGGCTTAGGATAATTTTCTTAAGTCATGACAGCTTTAGTCAAGAGGAAAGGGAAGCTAAACTTAGCCTAATCATGAGAAGATAATGAGTCCAAAATCAACTAATCTCTAGGGTTCCATTATTGTAAAAAGGGAAGTTCATTTCACTCACTTTCACTAGCATTTTAATTACTTGCATATTAGGTAATTAGTTTAGATAATTAGCTAGATAACTAAATTCCTACAAACTTTGGTTGATTTATTTCACTAGATAACTTTCAATTAGACTTAAAACCATTCCTTGGGAGATGACCTAGGGTTGGCCCTATATTGCATTAGGGTTAGCTTTAGTGTAATTTTGAGGATAAGCGACTAATTTCCTATCACTAAGTCTCTGTATCTTAAAGGAGAAATGAGTTCTTAATTGGATATTCTGATGCTAATTTTTAGTGGATGCAATATAGAGAGAAAAGGCATGAGTAAAACATGCCACTTTTTTGGTGGTTCATTTTGTCTTGCACAAGCAAGAATAAAATACTATCTCTTTCATCAATCAACTGAATCAGAATATATAACTATTGGCTTGTGTTGTTCTAAATCTTCTTGATTGAAAGCAACAATTTGAAGAATTTAGAATAAGCTCGAGAATATTCAATCAAAGTGTGATCATAAAGTACAATCTGCTTACTAAAAATCTAGTTCCTCATTTCTCGAAACTAAGCATATTGACATTCTCATCAACTTCATCATAGATCATGTTCAAAAGAAAGATGTCATAGTAGAATTTTTTAACCTCCTTCATATATCCACTTTATAAGAGAGAAGACTACGGTGTTACCATTGGCTCATATCAAACACAATAATCAAATTCATTTGAAAAGCTTCTGCTGAAGACTTATTTTAAAAGATTGATCAGTTCACAATACAATCAGAGAAAAACGTAGTAGAAGGTAATCATAGACAACTCAATTTCATAGTGGACATAACCTACTAGCATTTCTGTCTCAATTGAATACATTTTACCACACAAATAAAACTAAATTTTAGTCCGTGCACCACAGCAGGCTATCAATGCACCGTGGCATGTGACACAAAGCCACACGCTCACCTTATCTTGTGGTGCGCCACGGCATGTGTCACCATACACCGCGGCACGCCTGTTTATTTTTCTATTGTCATTTTGACAATAAAATGATGAACTTTCAGCATGCATTATCTTCGTATACGACATCCGATCGGATTGATTTAAGTGTCCCACAAAGCTTAACTTGTATACTAACTAGTGAGATAGGTTTGGACAAGATCTAACAGTCCGATCAAAATTTGCACATTCAAGTGCAAAAAGTCACTTTTTGTTAAAATTGTTGCACACCCAAGCGCACAAATCAATCCCTACTCTCATTAAACCATACTAGGCCTTGAACTAAGTCCAAAAGGGTCTAATGCACTAATTGACCTTAATTAATCACATTCATACTCATATATCAAAATTTAACCCTTCTATTGTCAATTTTCACAATTCACTAACTTAACATATAATGTCATTTATTAGCATAACATAGCCCACTTGGCTATTCTCATCATTCATAAAATACAATTATATTCACGATACAATCTTAGCCCAAAAATTACTTATTTCATCATAATTTGTCCTTTGGCATAAGATTCACCAACACAAACAACCATTGCATACATATACTCCAAGTCATGGCCTTTTTTGTTTCATTTCATCACATTCACAATCAATCGGGCTAGACTTCCAAAAACTCAATTCAATCTATGCATGTAACCCTATGGCAAACTCATATACTTGTATATACAATCTCAGCTCAGTTCATTACACAACCTCAGAGTACACGGCTTCTCAACTCAAGCCGATCCAGACTCTCTTTCCTTGGCTTGATTAATTCCCAGTCCTATAAACATGTAACCATAAGGGTGAGATAAAAATCTTAATAATAGAATAACTCACTCTTATTAACTACCACATGCAACAATATGAAAGTAAACATAATATATCATCAAAACTTCATAAAGTAGTATTTACATCACATATCTCATTTCATTTTCAATTTTTTCATCAATCCCAAAGGATTCATTGTTATCTCAAGATATTTCATCATATCACATAATATACTAGCATGATCTCTACCAACCAAACCTCTAAATCATCCCAACATGAAACCATAGGCTTATCTCAGACTAATGTACACTCTTATTAGTCTTGAGCTCACCTGCAGTAGTAGAATCATCCAGCCAAAGATGTTCTAACGCACAATATGGACTATAGTTTCCCCAATATACACAATGGGGCATCATTGATTCCTACACTATATCCCAAAGATACTAAGGAGTCTCTCATCTCCAACACCGTACCTCAATAGGCATAAAAAAATCTTCTCCAACACCACACCTTTCAAGGCACTAACAAGAATGTTTTCAACACTGCACCTTAATAAGGTACTACGAAAACCTTATCATATGGTCTTTATCATCTCCTATACACTCGAGTGAACTCCCATCCTTATGATCATGCTTTCCCCAACCATTTATGGTTCCCATTTACCATTATCACACTTTCTTGCATATTTTATATATATTACCACTTTACATACAAAGTACCATTTCAACTAAAAGTCATTTTACACAACAATCACTCAATGCTATAAAACATGCTCAATTCAAAACCATTTCATGCACTACATAGCATACTAACATATAATTACAATAAACAGTCAAACAAAGGAAGTTATTTGGTTACCTCAACCGTTCTGTCACTAAAAAAGTTACCTGTGGATTTCCACCATCACACAAGCTTATCTCAAGCTTCCTTTCTCTCACTACTGCAAAATACCCCTTTACTTAACGATTATTTTAGACATCATTTGATGATTTTTAATCGTCAAGTAAGGAGGCGCCATATATTATTTGACGGTTAAAAACCGTCAAATATTTTAGAGATTACTTGATGGTTATTTTGAAATAACCATCAAGTAATCACTTAAACATTTACATATACTGCAGCAATATACTTGATGATTATTTAAAATAACTGTCAAGTATTTAGTAATATTTGATGGTTATTTTGTAACAAGCGTCAAATATGTTTTCACAAATTCTGTGTGCCAAATACTTGACAATTATTTCATAATAACCGTCAAGTATTCATACACACTTGACAGTTATTTCAAAAAACTGTCAAATATTTATGATGTGTTTTTTTAAAAAGTTGGGGACTACTTTTTAAGGAGCCCCCTTGCAAATACAAAGCAATCAAATATATATACCAGCCAGCCAACAATAAAAATAATTGAATCATTATTTATATTGAAATTACAATCTAAATATCTTAAGCTAGGGGACAAGGTCTTGTTGGTCGCACAGTACGATACAAGACCATAGCTCTAAGAAGGAAATAAAGAATAAATGTTAGAAATTCAATATATATGGATATTAAATAACAATTGATAAAATTCAATTTACTGATTAAAAAGTTCTACCATATCTGGCCTATTACTTGGTTCTCCATTTAGAGGATCAAGATATTAAATTTTTAAAGCAACAGAGTTAACCCACAATAAGCATCTAGTGCCCTCTAATAAGAAATAACAAGTGTTATCAAATAAGTAAATATAAAAAATATTTACTTGTACCAAAAGTAGCTAGAAAGTGGCTTACCCTTGACAGTAAGGAGCAAGAAATAAAGTATCATTGCTTGCTCCCCTATCCTTAAATTGATTTGAAAGCTGCCTTGCTTGATCTTCAAGATTCCTTTGTAATTCCATTGTAGGCAGAGACATCGTGGGGATTAATCAGCTTGAATCTCAACTCAGGCCGTCGAGAACCACAAATGAGGTATAAAGGTGGCTTAGGTGAAAAAATAACCAGGTTAATACACACGCGTGCACACATACATATATATAATTTAAGTAATTAACTGAGCATTATCGAAGAAATACCTCATGTAGAAGCTCATTAGACTAGTATTGGCCATTTCGTGCTTGAGAATTTCATTTAAAATTTCATCTCGAACAACTTTAGACAAGCTCGATCTTCCATACAGCCCATCATTAAAACTAATGATATTCCCAATTGCAACTTGAAGAGCCATCCTCATAACCATCGCATATGTCTCAAGAGAAGCACGGTATTTGTATTCTACAGTTGGCACTAGGTGCTGTTGGATATTGTGAAATTGTGGCTGAATCTTTAGTATGGCCGACTCACCTTTTAGCTTGCTTTCCCTTTCAGCTACACAATAAAAAAGTTAGATATTTATAATTATATTATAAAATCATAAATAACTATTTAAATCGTACCTTTTTCTTTGGAGGCAATGGGTCCTTTGTCGGCTTTGTGTTACTACTATTACAAATGGCTAGGACATGCAATGAAGCTCCTTATTGCTTCCCCCACCGTTTGTGACTTATCAGTAGGAACAGGCAATAGATAGTTAGGGTCGATGGCAACAAGTAGAGAAACCCTAGTACAGTCGGGCGGGAGAGGATGATTATGGATTGTGTTCCTCGGGAATGTTGTACACATGCCCTATTGCAACTACTCTACGTTCAAGAGTGTCTCCCAAACAATTTCAATCATTCTGACCCTAATTAAACAAACATGACAATTAGTTTCTAAAATAAAAAAATTAGACAAATTCATAACATAAAACATATTACCTTAGGTAGTTTTTCT
>NW_026557228.1:0-26225 GCF_029017545.1 Prosopis cineraria | reverse complement strand
AGAATTTTAAGATGATTATGAAATATTCCAAACTGCCAATGGAATGGACATCCTAAAAATTATGTAACGGACTAACATAGAAAAGGGTGGGAATGTGGGATTGGATTCAAACATTCCTAATTATGTCACGGGCACAGTGTTTTTAATTTTCTCTTGTTTTTTTTTTTAATTTTTCTTCTGTGTTATTAATGTTATAAGTTTTGGATGAATCTTATCCACAAAAACAAGGAAGGCACCCCCGTCTCAAATTATGAGACACTTTTGGAGGAGATTTGTTGTTCCAAAATATAATACACTTTGAAAATATTAAGGTTTCATTAAATAGACTTATTCTAATATTATCATTTCTTTCTTTCAATTTAATAATTAAGTGTAGAATGTAAGGTTATTAAATGAAGGATATTTTTGGAATTTTTTTTTCACAAAAAAGTAAGTTTGTTAATTGTATCTGAGATTTATTGGTATATGAAATTTTATCCAAAAGTTTTTTGTAAATTGAGAGGGGGGAGTATTATTTCTTTTTAGATATTTTTTTGTGGGGAAAAAAATATGTATGTATTTATGTAATATATGGTTGGTAAAATCTAAAGGATTAATTTTAATGAATTGTTATGGCCAATAAAAAATAAATTATATACATATAAAGTTCGAACCAAGCCATAGTTGTGATTCAAGATGACTTTTAACGGCAAAGACTAGTTGAGGCCTATAATAATGGTTAAATTTTATCTTTTGTTTAGTTTGTTTGTGAAAAGCTTTAGGTGGGACATCAATGGTATAAATTTTATATTTTATCCTAATTATTCATTTGATCCTCCTCATCTAATTTAATTTAGGCCATTGACCTTGTTTGGCTTTGATTGGTTTGGAAGGGGACTACTACAGGATGTTTTAAAAGGCTTTTGTATCTCTTAATGCTTTACTATTTCTCTTACATAAAGACAATTTTGCACCAGATTGGATTGTCATGGCATGTGGAACCCTCTAGCTCCGGATTATATGTAACAAGGTTTGTTAAACTCATGACATGAATATAACTTGAAATGTAAACACGGAACATAAACTCATAAAAAATGTACCTCTAGTAATAAATAGCCTTAAAAATATATAATTAGATATTAAAATATAAAATATGACCATAATTTAATGTAAATATATTTCAAATATAATCATTGGAATTAAATCTATCACATTCATAGATCATTATGCTCAACATAGAAATTGAAAATAGAGCAACTTATTTCGGTACTTTTTGTTTTTCTTTTTACTAATTTTTGTTTTTGTTTTTATGAGTTTTATTTTCATTGAAAAGGATCATATGCTTCTGTAAATCAAGTTTTACACACAAGCATTCTGATCTTGCTCAATGAATTTATGAGCAATTAGCACAATTTATAAGCTAAAAACGTAAAAATAGTATTCAAATAGTCAACTCACGAGTTCAGCTGAGTTTTATCTAGTTTGAGTGTATGAGCAAGTTAATTGAGTTTGTAAGGTAGAAAATATAAAAATGATAAACTCGTAGAATCACTTGAGTGTTTAACAATAATGTATGTGAAATATATCATATATTAAACAATATATAATTTATAGTTTGTTAAAATATTTTTGTTAACATTAACTTTTTTATTGATAATAAAATGATGCATGAATTTATATGTACATATTAGCCTATTTTTCATTTATTTTTCAAAATTAAATCATTTGAAATAACACATCATTTTTAAGATTGTCCTCTATACGGTGCGAAAAAAGTTTCTATCCTCTTATCTAATCTTAATATTCAATGACATCTAATTCTACACAATGTATAATAAAATATTTAGGTACTTGTTATAAAAAAATTAGGTAATTAAATTTATATTCTTAAAGTATTTTTTTCAATAAAAAGAAAAATTATTGGATTTCTAATTTTAAATAAAAAATCAAAATATCAATAACAAGAGATAGCTAATTATAAGGTAAAGTGTTGGCTCAAAAGTCCCTTGCATCTAGAATTGTTTTTGGGAAAGCTATATCAATTGAGCCTTGTCATGTTCGGATTTTTGTATGCTTATTAGTGTAGAATTTAGGAATAAGATTTAAATAGTGATTATTAGTCGATATTGGAAGTAATCATTGGACAAAGATTTTATAATAGATTGAATAATAAAAAAGGATTATGTTTGGAACATAAAAAAATGTAATTCTTTCAAATAATCATAAAATAATTTGGGAATCAAATAGATTCAAGAAATGAAGAAAATTATAATATGAAGGAAAGAAACAATTAGAAGAATTACATTAATATTAGTGATTAGAAAATTTTCAAAAAACTCAATTACAAGACTAGGAATATCAGGGACTTTTGAAAATAGATCAAGACTCCACAATATTAACATGAGCAAGCCCATTTGAGCCCATCAGATGCGAGACTTGTTGATGGAAGAAAGGATACGATTTAAATGGTAGTTTTTTTTTTTTTGTTATTGAATGGGAGTCTAATGAGCACATGGAGAGAAGTATGCATGTGTGGATTACTAATTGGGAGAAGTACATCTAGCTCCCATCAAAAAAATTAATCACAAATAAGGACTAATAAAAAGTTTCATTTGAGAAAAAACAAGTCATGTTCTCATTTTAATAACAATTCATTTCACATTGGTCCTTATCTGTGATTAATTTTCTTGAGGGTGGGTTGGATGTGATTCTCCCTCATTAGTTCAACAATTCACTCTTTCTTCGCCATTATTTTGGTCAACAGCGTGGAGAAAAACAACTACCATGACTATGGTAAGAGTTTAGAGAGAGAGGTGTGTGTGTGTGTTAACCGGCCAAACACCAATTATTCCAACCCAACTCGACATGCAACGGCACATTTATAAGTACTCAACTAATCAAGTTTTCATTTGATTAAAGTGGTTTTCTAGGATTCCAAGTTTGGAAGAGGAGCTTATATAGACAAATAAAGTCTTAAAACTTAAGGCTTTTGGAATGCTTGGAGTGAGATAAGCATAAACTTATGAGTTTTTGGATGGACTGTTGGGTTCAAAAAAATGAAATGTATTGTTGAAAGTACTGTTCAACTTTTAGAAGCTTATAAATGAGCATTTTGAGGTAGATATAATGATTGAAAGTCCAAATCGATTCCATTCACGATAGGAATAAAGATTATTGTAGTATTTCAGTTTTTTCATATTTGTTGATCACGGGGGTCACTATTTAATTTGCTCTATAAATTAAGAGAAGAGGGGGAAACATGCATTAGAGTGGATAGATTCTTTGACCGTGACTAGCTAGGAATGAAACCATTGTTGGAAGCTTTTCCATGTAATATAATAAGTTGGGAGTAATCTAATAATATGTATAAATTATGAATTTAATTATTTTGGATGTAGAAAATGATATAGCAGTGATATTCGCAGAAGGTCCAAAGAAATTCATTTCCAAGAGAAGTTGGGTCAAGAAAGTATTTTGATCCAAGGTAGCATTTCTCTAATTCTTGTGATAGCATTGTTTGGTTGACACTTAAAGTTACGGAATTTAACACCGTGAATTGTAAAAAATATATGATTTATTGAGATGTTAATTTGCTTGTATGACATCTTGGCCAATGTATGTTTATAGTTGACGTTTTTTTATATATAAATTCATCATCTAAGTTTATTGATTTTGATGAGTTGACCATTATTGCTTGAATCATTAACTTTAAAATTGTATATCATAAGGTATGATTTTTGCAAGAGAAGGTCATAAATTTGGAAAAATTCTTGAATGTAACTGAACAACTGAGGAAAAAGATTCCACATTGGTTACCATTTGAACTCTGGGATTATTTTTCCTTGAAGAGTACTTTCTAAACTTGATTTAGAGGGATAAATCACCTCATTATGATTTTTATAGAACCAGTTATGATTTTTTGTAAATTGATGAAAGATTATGGAAAAGGCATCAGTTTTTGAAAAAAAAAAATTAAAATAGCATTTCTCAGCTTATGGTTTTTGGTATGTGAAGATGATTAAGGTTCAAAATGATCCTTATTGTTGGCATATGCTGCAGAAAATTTATTTCAAATTGTGCTCAAGAACACTACCTTTAAGAGCATTCTGGCATGAGTGCTTTTTGTTTAAAGGAGTTAGAATAAATGAGATGTTGTAGGCTTCGCAATGTTTGAATATAACTCAATTTGTTGATGATTGAAAAAAGCCACCTAATTTTGAAAAAAAAATATTGCGTATATAAGTTTAAATATTTAAAATTTTCTTTTTTATTATTAAGTGTTAAATTCCTTAAATCAATAATATTTATTTACTTAATTAAAAATCTTGGCCTTCTAGATTTCGAGTTTGATTACACCCTTGCAAACACCCCCCTCTAGCTAGGATTTTGGTTAGAGATGCTGAAGGAAGGGTCAAGATTTTCCGCACTATGTCATGATTGGCAGTTTTCATTGTGGTATTCGCAAAAGGAATGGATTCTCTCCTCTTCCTTCCCATCATCTTTCCTTCTTTTCCCTTTCTAGCCATTAAATCAAGATTTAGATGGTTCAAATTTGATTTTCTATAAAATCATTATTAAAATATTAAATTATAAAATATAAATAATAAAATTCAAAGTGCTAAAACTTAATAGGACAATGAAAAAAGAATAGTAAAAGTAAAATAAAATAAAATATTTAGAAAGAGATCAAATCTAGGTCATCGAAATGATTAGAAATCAAGAATAGGAGAAGGGATAGGAAGGAAAAAGAGATAATCCTCCCCCGTTGGCTAATGGCTTGTGGATTATTATTTGTTTGTTTTTTATTTTTTCTGTTTCTTGTTTTGTTTTATTTTGTTTGTGGGTTGCATGGTAAGTTTTCCTGCTTTGGTGAGTCTTGTGTGTTAGCTTGTATTCCTTAGGTTATTTTAGTATTTCTCTTTAATTTCAGCCATTGATATGTGTACTTCTTTTTTCGTTATTGATAAAATTGACTTTGTTTTAGTAAAAAAAAGAAAATCATATAAGACACTTGATTTTTATATTTATGATATTATTAGTTTTTTTAAAAAATTACGGATTTGCTTAAGGTTATTAAACTCACAAGTTTAATTAAACTCGTAATGGAGACCTAAACTCATAACATAAAATCATAATGATTTTACTTTATAAATAAAATGCATTTAAAAATTATCATACTACATATTATTGAAGTAAAATAAAATCAATAAATTAATTCAAATCAATATAATATAAATTAAATTCACTTAAGTCATTACACATAATTAAGCCTAATTTAATTAAAATTTTAACAGAGATAATTAAATGTTCGATTATCATCACCTTCATTTTTCTTAACCATCACCATTATCTTAACGTACAAGTTAATTATGAAATGACCCAAACTAGGAATAATTGAAAACTATTATTTATATATTTTAATATGCAATACTAAATTAAACCATCAATAATCAAGAAAAATAGTAAATTAATAAACATGTTTATAAATAAAATCTTTAAAATTTGAACTAAATGTCATATTTGTATAAATCAACTTTCACGTGTTCTATTTGCAAATTAATTAGGTTGGAAATGCAATGATTTTTTAATGCAAAGTGTTAAAACTAATTACTAAATAAAACTATATTCTACTAAATCAAACAGTGAATAAAAATTGTAAAATAAAGATAATATTTATAAATAAAATATAAAATTAAATATCATAATTGTATAAATCCAATTCTACGGGTTCTGTTCTCAAGTATGTTGAGAATGTAATATTCTTTATATCTACACTGTTATTAAAATTAATTACACATGTTAATAAATATTTTATGCCACTTTTAGATTCTTAAGCATAGATAATTAATTTGAAAATTAACAAACCTTGTAGGATCTGTAGCATAGTAAACAGGGAGGGCAATGTCTATCATAAGAATGATTGCAGCAAAAACATCTAACCAATAGAGCATATGGCTAGAGTTTCTCAGAAACCCAACCTCAAAAAATGATGCCCATGCAGAATATGCTATCAGTAACATATTCAGACCCTCCCAAAACCTGCACATTTATCATTCGCACTTTAGTTTCCAAACAAAATCAACAGGCTATTATTCAATTTAATTGATTAGTATTATTTAATTTAATGGTTTTGTTAGATTTTACCGATAAGCAGTGGGAGAAAGGACAATGTTTGAGACATTTTCCCAATTGAAAAATGACTCGTGGACATCATCTTGGGGCACATCAGTTGAGTTATCCTGATTCAAAAAGATATAAATATAAGTTATCAGAAACATAAAGGAAAAAAACAAAAGAATCTGGTGACAAGTTTAAAAGCTTGAGAATTGTACATAAAGACAACCAATCATAGGAACAGCTTTAGGCTATTTTATGATATTTTGAAGCTATCAGATCTTCATATTTTACTTCAATATAATGCGCCTAACCCAGATTAGATGAGAGGGATTCTATTACATGACCATTGAGATATTGCTTCTCCCCAAATAATACAAATAACAAATAACAAGAACCCAGGTGTTGAACAGCTTCAAATTATGGATATTCTTTAATTTAATTTTCATAGCGACGATATCTTATGCATATTAAGTAAATACATCTTTCCTTTTTTTTTTTTTTAATCAATGAATCAGAAAAACAAACTCAAAATACAGCACATCTACAGTATCTAATCCTTCATGTCATGTAATGGCGCATCTTTCAAGAACTCTGGAGGAGGGGGGAAAAAAGCACTAAAATCGTCAATGCTTGTGAATGGACAGGTAAACAGCGTTCACAATTTTTAGAGGAAACGATATTTTCGTAAAAGAAAGATATATGCCGAAATGTGCCCGAAAGGGCTTGGGTTTAACAGAGTCGGAGCCGACCACAAGCGAGCGGCCATAAATTGGTCAGCCCAGTGTAGAGGCGGGGTGGGTGACCTCATCGGCTGCGCCGTCCGCCATTTTTGAAAGAGCTGAGGAGCTTCTGCTGGATAGTGTCAAACAAAGAAAAGGAGCTCAAGGGAATGGCCAAAAAGTTTCCGACGTTTGGATGTTGCAGTCGCGTTCGACTGCTTGCTTTTTTTTTTTCGTTTTCTTTTGTTTTTCATTTCTCTGGTATGAAACAAATAGCAGTCCTGGTCTATATTTTATACGCAGAAAGGCTCAAGGAAATGCGAAGTATAAATAGTATAAGATAAGCTAAAATCATGCATAATATATACCTGATCATTTGAGCTCAGGAGCCTCTGAAAATCCGTAGTGTGAGAAAAAATATTGGTACTCGGCGGTGAGCTGCAGCAGAAGTAATGGCTATCAAAGCAGGGATGGAGGTCTGCAAAACGTGAGCTTCACCAAGGTTTGTATCCACGCAGATTCACTTAATGCTATTGGTCTACTGTTACGCAGCGATTGACCATCCTCTCCGAGCAATTCTTTTGTAAGTGCGTGAGGTGATATATGATCAACAGAATGTTCAGATCAATTACTCCCCAGGACAAGCGATTCGCTATGCAGATTCAATGGCTAAAGATGCTCCTTTCCTTGACTCTAGGCATGAGAAAAAAATATTGTTACTTGGCAGTGAAAGCAGTTTCTAACGGACAGAAAATGAAGAAAGAAGAGAGTAATGCTTTGCTCAAAAATGATTCTGCACCTGCTCACTCACTAAACAAGCTGAGATCAGAGAGTAGATAACGAAGCAAATGAGAAGAGAGATGCAAGAAGGAGTGAGAGAAGAGTGAGAAAATGACAAAATTAGTTAATAATGAGAGGAGTGCAGCACTAGTCCAGCAACGGTGTGCTGCGCAATGGTGGTGTGGTGTTATATATGCTGTTGTGGTGGTTAGGAGATGAGTGCTCAAAGAATAGCGTGCTTTTGTGATTTATACATTTTCTTTTACCGGAAAAAAAGAAAGAAAAAGAAAAGGTTCTGAATTCATATGCGCACCCGTAGTGTTCCTAAAAGTAACTGTATTTTACTTATTTTATTCAATGATATTTCTTAATTTTGAAATATGCTACTGAAAATGGCTGGACACAATTAGGGTCAGGAAAATAGCTTTTAGAAATTATCCTCTTTTATTTTTTATGTGGATGGCTTAAAATACTCTTATATATTTATAATTTCTAAACACATATAGAGTTGGTAATTCAAACCAACCTGAATAAACCCAAAAAAGTTAGAGCCAGGCTTAATGAAATAACAATTTTCAAGTTCGGATCTATTCTAGCCACTTAAATAACGGTTTATATATATACCTTCATACTATATTTTATATTTTTACAATAATAAAAATAATCAATTTTAACTTAACAAAATGATTTTTTTAAAATTAATTTTTCCTGTATTTAGGCTGGCCCAAATAAGCCTAAAACCTGAAGACATTAGGGGTGAGTTTGGCTATATGGACTTTTTTACTTATTTTTGGCTGGCTTGAAATAAATCCAACCTTCCTTAATTACCAGCTCTAATAATATACATAAGCAAATTATGGTGAAATTGATGAGTTTTTTACATAAGGATAAATTTCTTCTAAAAAAATGATTTAAAGAGAACACTGCCCACTTTATCAGTATCGGAGTATTCCTTAAAAAAAGATGTTCAAAAAGAAAAATTTGGGTCGGATAGTCTTTGATTTTTTGTGTTTTTAAACTAAGCGTGAATTCTCTGTTAAAAGGCAAAATGTTAACCGAACAGCTTAGGTCTGCCGCTGATGTTAAGAGAAGAAATAAGGAAGAAAAAAAAAAAAGCAAATGGAACAGCACGGCCACACTGGAAATTGGAGCATGCTACGTACAGTGTGCCACTCCTTTTTGTTCTCGTGTCTCTTCAGTCTTCACGCTCCTGATCCTGCCCATCTCTTTTTTTTTTATGCCTCTTCTTTTCTTTTCTTTTTTAATCCTTCTCTCTCACTTGCTCCTCTAATCCTATCTTTCCATCTCTCTGCTCTTTTAATCTCTCTCATTCTCATTCCTATTTTGAAACACACATATATGCATATACATATTTGAAGTTTTGAACCTCTAGGTGTTGTGCTTTCGATCTTGAGGGATGTTCAGATGCATGAGGCATCTTTTTTTCCTTTTCTTCTTGTAGTAGAACCTTGTATTTGTATTGTTTCAACCCTTTTAATTAGTAATACATTTATTAATCTTGTTGGTGTGATATGAAACATTGGTTTAGTAGCAATTCAGATGAAGTACTTTTTGAAATTTGAACATATCCTTTAATTTGTAAATATTTGTTTTATTTATAAAAAAACACTTGATTTCTTAAATATATTGTCTTAAATTAAGCATTTGGTCAGATTGACATGCCTACGAAGCCTTCTCTTATGACAATGATATTAGCGATTAACCAGAATCCTTGAGATTGAAAACCTCGCATGACAGTGGTTTTTTATAAAAACGTTTATTGACCAATTTATGAAATTTGTGTTTATTTTTGCTATGTATGTATTTCTCAGAGATGTGGCAATAAATCATGAACCATTGGAACTCAAATTTGATTTTAAAAAAGCAAACTGATCACTGTCCTGCAAAATCTTATTAACAGCTAGAGCTGTATTATTAATCCTCATCTCAAGGGTCGTCAATAAGGTATAGACTACTCTTTTGGACTCTGTATTTTTTTCAATTTCAAGCTTTAAAAAATTAATTTTATATAAAAAGGCTTTTAGGTCCTGTCCTTATAAGCCTGTAAAAATATACTTAGGTTCATGCTAGACCTTAAGACTTTATAAATAAATTTATATAATTTACTTAAAGTTTTGAATTAATATTTGAGAACAGCACAATTTGTAATATATTTATTCTAGATAATGACAAAGAAGTTGATGAGATTATTGAAATAGCATCACCTGCTTCAAATAGCCAACCTTTTTAAGGGTCTAATGTTTTATTTTGTAGTAGTGTAAAGATTGATGATAATAAGGATTAAAAATATTTACACTTTAGATAATCAACAATTTGGACTTGTATGGTTTATATTACATTTTAGGGACTGTATTTTAATTATACTTTAGAGCTTATTGCTATATTTTATATATTTAATTAAGGTACTTTTTAATATATGTATTTTACTATAACTAGAAATTTTAATCTTTTAAAAAATAAAAAAAGTTGTGTAGTCTTTTAGGCCCTAAAATTATATGAAATTCGCTCACAATAAACAGAGAGAGAAAAGGCTTTAATTTTCTGACATGTTCTAAAAACCAACATATATGACCACGCAAGGAGTCCTTAAAAATCATGAGAATTTATATTTTTTACATAAAATGCTGGCACACAGGGAAATATGAATATGAAATTTTAGTCCAAGATCACCTCTGTATAAATACAAACTAAGCTTAATTAGCTTGCAAATTCCAGAGCCTTTGAAAAATAATCCATGCCGAGAGGAGAGATGCATACTACAGAGAGAGGTACTTGGCAGTGTTATGTTCTAGATAGAAATGGTCGAGAGAAACAAAAAAGGGTAATGGTGGGGAAGAGAGGTTTTGAAGAGTGGAGAGAGCTTGAATAGGAGAAGAGTGCTGCTTTGCTAAAAGGTGATTTTGCACCCACTCACTCACTGAACAAGCTGAGAGAATGAGAGGAGATGGAAGGAGGAGTGAGAGAAGGGAAAGAAAATGCTAAAGTTAGTTAAAAATTAGAGGGTAGAGTACTAGTACAGCAATGCCGCAATGGTGTGCTGTGCAATGGTGGTGTTGTGCTGTGCCGTTGTGGTAGTTAGGAAATGAGTGCTTAAAGATTAGCATGCTTTTGTGATTTCAGTTCTTTTCTTTCACCAGAAAAGCAAAAGAAAGAGGAAAGGCTCTAAATTATGATACGCACCCAATGTTCTAGAAAGTAATTGTATTTTATTTATTTTATTCAATAATATTTCTTACTTTTCAAATATGCTACTGCCGAACACAATTAGAGTCATAAGGAAAATAGCTTTTATAAATTAACCATCCTATTTTATTTTTTAGTTGGATGGTTGAAAATCATATTATATATTTGTAATTTCTCACTAGGGTTAAAGAACATGTTTCTCTCTGAATTATTTTTTGAGAATCACTAGGTATCGCGTACTAATAAATGAGACATTAATGTTCCCTTAAACTATTTTCTCCTGAGGCAATTTTATCTTTCCCATAAGAACTTGTCAATTTCCCTCAAGAAGGACCCATTGATCATATGATAACCTTGCTTATTATTATAGAGTTTAAGTGCTAATTTGTTCTTATAAATATTTTGACAAGAGTGCCAAGCACCTTGAAATCAATGGTAGTGCAATATTACTCTTCATGTACTTCATTATAATTAATTTGGTCAACTCGTGGTCAAATTAATAGGTATTTAAAGGAGGGGTTGATATTAGCCCATTTTTAATATATGAAAGGCAATATTGCACTACCCTTAACTTTAGAGAACATAACGCTCTTAAAAAAAAATTCAGGGACAAATTAATATTTTAATTCTACAATAATAAGCCAAATTAGATAGTCAATAGAACCCACACATAATACGCATATAATGCCAGTAATTTGAGCCAACTTGAATGAATCGAAAAATGTTAGGGCCAACTTAATAAAATAACAAAATTTTCAAGTTCAGGTCTATTTGCTACAAGATGAGTGAGTCTCATTTCCCTTATCCTATACTTCCCCCCTTTTCCCTCTCATCATCATTGGATCAAAGTTTCAATGGTTCTAATTTTATATTTGATAAATTTTTTATTTTAAGTTTATATAAAAATGTATAGATAAATTTGAACTGTTAAACTTTAATCTAGGTAATTTAAAACTATAATATTTTATTTATATATTTTAGGTAAAATCATAATAATAATTTTATAAAAAATAAATTTGAACCATTGAAAAACTTTGATCTAGCAATGAGGAGGGAGATAAGCAGGGAAATGGAGGGTAAGGAAAAGGAGACACCCTTCCCAGCCCAAATAACACTTTATTTTTTAAACATATATATAAATTGTATTTTTTATTTTTTTTAATAATAAAAATAATTAATTTTAAATTAAAAAACTTTTAGAAAAAATGATGTTTTGGGTATTTGGGTTGACCCAAATAAGCTCAAAACCTAAGGAATTTAGAGCCAAGTTTGGCCATATGTGCTTTTTTGCTTATTTGAGCTAGCCCAAAGTATATCCAACCCGCTTGAATTACTAACTCTAGTAATATACATAGGTAAATAATGGTCACAATAAAAAGATAAAATTGCTCATCAAAAAATTGATTTAAAAGGATCATTGCCTTATTTATTAGTATAGGGCATCTGGCGCTCTTTGGAAAGAAGTTCAAAGGAAAAAATGTTTTGTAACCCTATATGTAATTAAGGAATCAATATCATTGGCAAAATTATTAGGATTATTTGTTTAAATTCATTAGAATGGTAATCCGTTAAGTTCATATGAGTATCTTTCACTAACTAAATAATATTAAGGGAAAATTGCTCAAAGGTAATTTTGTACTCACTCACTCACCGAACAAGCTAAGATAATAGGTCGTAGAGAAATTGTCAAAAGTAAATTGAAGAAAGGCGCTAAATTAAAAGAAAACAAATGAAGAAAGTGTATTCGAGCAATCCTAGAACATCTATACATCGGGATACATTTTATAATTTTAGGGAAGTTGCCTTAATGTTGAAGAGATGCTTGAAGTATATTGTAAATATTTTTAAGGCTTATTTTTGGGAAAAACATTTAGTTTTAATAATTTTAATTGAATAATTTTTACATGCTTTTCTTTAAATTGTGATTTTAAATTCATAATTTTTAATTAATTAAATATAATAGAACGTGATTTATAATGGGTTGATGGTAAGGTTTTTAAATTTTGAATAGAATTCCATTTTTTAGGGAAAAAAAATCTTTAAATGAGTAACAATATTCAAATAAATTTAATGAATTCAGTTTTGAACAAAAATGAATTAAGATTAATTTAAAAAACTTTCTATTGTATTTAAATTGTAAGGTGAATAATTTATTCAATTTATATGTATGTGTATATGTATTATATTTTTGCATGATATTAGTATTCATGTATAGATTTTGATACTACACTAATTTTTTAAATTAATTATTCCCTTGTTAATTACATATGTGTCTATGTCTATGATGTACACTACAAGAAAAATGACTTTCAACGGTGACTCTAAAAAGTTGCTGCTGAAAATGAACAATTTGTAGCGACAGTAAAGGTCGCCGCTAAAATAGTGACTTTTTGTGGTGACAAGATATATTTGTCGCTGATTGTCAAACTTTCAACGGTGACCAGTGCATGTCATTATAGAAAGTCTAAGTTTCAGCAATGATATATAAGTCGCTGCTGAAAGTTGACAATGAACAGTGAATTTTTAGAGTCGCCACTGATTGTCAACATATTTTAAAATATATTATAATTTTTTAAAAAAACTTATGTTATAAGTTTCAACAGCGACATATAAGTCGCCACTGAAAGTTGAGAATTAGCGATGACTTTTTAGTGTTGTCACTGAAAATGAGAATTTTAGCGGCGACTTTAAATGTCGCTGCTTAAAGTCGCTGCTGAAAGTTTGATTTTGTATTATCATCACAATTTTTTATTTTTATTTATCTAATATTTAACATTTTAAAACATTAATTTTGTTGTATTATTGTAATTTTATAATGAATATATAAAATAATATAATGAGTTTTTATTTAATATATTCTATGATTAAATTGTAACTTTAAAATAAGGTTAAAGTATTATTTAATGTTAATGAGCTAGAGTAAAGAATTAAGCCAAATCATATTATTTTACGTGTGTGTTTAGATTAAAAAATTTACAATTGAGGCTAAGATTCAACTGAGGCTAGCAAACTAAAGTTGGAAAAAGGTCAATAAATGTAATATAATTTACGTTTGGATATTTTTTTAGAAGTCAGTTGGATAAACTGAAATTTGTTTAGATAATTTTATTCAAAAGCCAGTTGAGATGTTTAATGGCCAAAATAAGCATGAAATTTTTAATATATATTTTTTGATGAATTAATAACTAAAAAAAGTAAATTTAAAATTATAACTAATAAATGAAAAATCTTAAATATTCAATATAGAAGAGAAGAGGGAGAAAGTATAAGCTATCGGATCAACATAAAAGTCAATAACACTATTTGTTTATAATAATTAGACATGTGATACTTAAATTTATTCATTCATAGAATGATATTTTATCTAATCTAATTTTTCAATTCAAATTCTACATTTAACACCAGTAATTTTAAAGTTTGATGCCAGTTGAGAAACATAAATAATTATAAACTAATATATAATCATTAATATTTTTACTATTTATTCTTATATATTTTTTATATTATAATCATAAATATGGATATTAAAATAAATAATATAACAACCTCAAGAAGTAAAAGAAAATTAAAATAAATAATACAAATGATATGCGTCAATTATATTTATAGTTTACTTTAAACAAAATAAATAATATAATTTTCAATTTTATAAATTAAAAGAATTAAATTGAAGTATTTAAGGATAGTAATGATATTTTATAATATTTAATATTTAATATTTAATATATATGTTTGTTTGTATAGTTTAATAATATATATATATATATATATAATTATGCAATAATAGACTGTAGGTTTATTCCAGCTTAATGGCAAAATGGTTGGACACAAAAGAAAGAGGTCATGGGTTCAAACCTTAAAGAAGACAGCTTTCAAAATGAAAATATAAATTGGTGATGTGATGACACGTGGCGTGTGGTCGGAGCGACACGTGGAGGGTGACATGACACCACCTGGTGCGAGGTGGGGCGCTATGTGGAGGGTGACGTGTCGCCACATGGCGTGAGGTGGGCGCCATGTGAACAATAACGTGGCTCCATGTGTGTAAGTGAACCAACGTTACTTTTCAACGGCAACAAAAAAGTCGCCATTGATTAGTAGTTTCCGTGGCGATAAATGTTACCACTAATACTTAATATTCAGCAGCGATAAAATAATCGCCGTTGATGTGTGGTTTTTTGCGGTGACAAAATGTCGCCATTGATTTTCAACTTTCAGTGGCGACTATCTTTCAACGGCAACAAATTTTGTCGTTGTCGATTCTCAACTTATAACGGCGACTTTTATTATCGCCATAAATTGAATTAGTGACAAGAGTTCTCATGGAGACATTATGGCAACTTTTGTTCGCCGCTGAAATAGTGGCGACAAATGTCGCCGTTGAAAGTCAATTTTTTTTAATGTGACAATATTCATTATTTAAAATTAATTGACTCTATTAAAAAATTTACCCACACTAATTTCAGGTTCTAGATCCGCCACTGGACACAATATATATGATTGAAAATTTAATTATTAACCACTGGACACAATATGGTTGACTATGAGAGGAGATGATGGACCGTAGAAGTATAGTGTGTTTTTTACCTCTTCTTTGACTTTATCTTCCTTATCGTCAACCCCACTGCCAAATATGCTTATGAAAAAAGAACGTGAATCGGAGAGTTTGTTAAAAAAGAACATTATTCAAAGCTAACCTTAGTATCTATTCCTATTTTGTTAATTTAAAACCAGTAATTCAAGCAAATATGATGAGCCAGCCTGAATAAATTAAAAATAAAAAATAAAACAGGGTTTAATAAATTAACATTTCTAATGTTCAAACTTATTTGGATCAAGTTCAATCAAATAACATTTTACTTTTTTAAAATATTTATAAAAAGTATAATTTATATTTAGGCCGGGGCTTAGTTATATAGATACTCATTCTATTTGTTGTCATTATAGCTTTTAGTATACTTTTTCTCAACAAAAGTTGAGCAGCATTGGACAGTTTAAAAATAAGTGGGAAATAAGAAAATCAGTAAGGTACAGCATGGATGTGTGTTTTAACTAATGGCTCATGAAAAAAAAAACATTTTTCTTATCATTACTTCATGAATTCTAACACTTTTTTTTAGTTTAAGTACTTAATAAATTTTTAAAATATTATACCTAACCAAAACATTAAGGCTATTGAGATTCAAAACTAAACTCTATTATTTTATTCCATTGTACTGTACAGCTGAAAAGGTGAACGTTGGAGGGAAAATCATTGAAAAGGGATATTATGGAAGGCTGTGCGAAAGGCAAAATGACCGAAGGAGCTTGGCTCTGCTGCCACTGATGTTGAGGGGAGAAAAAGAAAGAAGACATAGCAATGCTACTTTGCAAATGTTCTACTAAATTGGTATATCACACCGTACCACTCCTTTTCGTACGTTCTCGTATCTCTGATCTCCCACTTGCTTCCTCCACTAAATTAGTGTATTTTTTATAAAAATAATAAAAGACATTGCATATAATTACATAATTTTTTATTAGAACAACTACATAAAATTTAATAATTTGGTTTGATAAAAAAATACTTTTTTAAATTTATCTTAATTTACTATTTTTAAAAATTTTGTCTTTCAAGTAAAAGTGTGTTATTTTTCTTTATTGATAATTTTTTTGAAAATAATTTCATTATCCTATTCAAAATTCATAAGATTTGCAATCTACCAATTCAAAATCTTGTATTAACATGAAAAAATAATTTGAATGAATAAAAACAATTAAGAAGATCATAAATTTAAAAACATATTTTAAACAAAAATGCATAAAAATGAATGATTTTATGGAATAAAAGTATACATGATAAATTATCCTAATATAATTTATTATTCGTTTTTAATTTGCTGAAGTAAAGAATAAAAGAAATGATTTCTAAAGATTTTAAAATAGTATAATATTTTATTTGATGGTTTGCTCATTGCCTTTTCCAATTCCTACTTTGAGCATCATGCCCACCTTTGCCGAACTGCATCTTTCTTCGAAAGAAGACGATGTATCAACTTCAATCATGAATCTCTTTATTTCTACAACACCTACAAGATTTCTCGGTAACACCCTCTTTGTTTATGTGGCCACATAAGGCAGCTTTTTTTCCCCAAATGTTCACCTCTGTTTTCTGTCATGGAAACAGAGCTAAACAACGGAGGGTTCTTTAATTTAGAAAAAAAAAAAAGAATTGCTTATCCCTCTCCACCTAGTTAGATCAACCATACTAAACTAGTATAAAACCATCATTGAAATGATATATATGAACTGAATATTGTCATTAACCACCTACGTTATGCTATTATACCAATTGATGAGATCATATGGTCCATCCTTCTTCAACTGCCACCATCTCCCTTTCATGTTCTTCCTATTCGAGTCAGTTAGATATATATCATCATGGTTGTTGTCACTCTCATCAAATACATCTTCAAACAATATTGTTGTCTTCTCTTTCTCTCTTTCTTTCTTAACTCTCTCAAGCCTCAACTGAACGTGTTCAGCGGGTGCAAAACTAAGGGATGACAGGGGGCAACGACTCATTTATTAATACTACATCCATTCTTTTTAGAAAATTTGAGGGGAGTATTTGCCCACCCTAGAGTTAATGTAGGTCCGCCAGTGCCTCTAATCCTCTCTTTCTCTCTCTTTTTAACATCTCTCTCTCTCTCTCTCTCTCTTTTTGTCGTTTATATTTTCAGTCCTTTCTTCTTATTGTTAGGGGGAAAAAAAAAGAAGAAGAAACAAATGGAGCTGGAAAGCGGCGGGAAAAGGAAACATATATATATATATATATATATATATCCAATCACCATTTATCGTCACTCAGGGTCACATGATGATTAATCTTAATGCCCATAGAGACTCAAAGTTGCACACGCTATGGTTGTTTAATATGTGAACATTTATTTTATGTCTAATAATCACTTGATTTCTTAGTTTATTATCTTAAATTAAGCATATGGTCAGCTTGATATGCTTACTAAGCCTTACTGTCTAACATGACAATGCCATTATCTATTAGTCAGAATGCTTGAGATTAAAAACCTCACATAATTGGTTATTTATGTTTATTGACAAATTTATCAAATTTGTATTATTTTTGCTATGTATGTATTTTCAGACATGTGGCAATAAAATCATGAGCCATTGGAACTTAAAAAAAAAAAAATTGATCACCTTTTCTCCAAATTTTATTGATAGCTAGAGCCTTATTATTGATCCTCATAGCTAAATCAGTTAATAAGGATCAAACATTCAAACTCAATAGACTACACTTTATACCTTGTATTTTGTGAGAGTTGAGCTTTAAAAATAGGAAATTAATTCTTGATATAAAAGGGCTTTTAAGCCCTGCCCTTACAAGCCATGTACAAACAGATTCAAGTTCATGCTAGCCTTTAAATCTTTATAATTTTTTTATAATTTTATTTGTTAATTTACTTAAAATTTTGGATTAATATTTGAGAACAGCACAATTTGTAATATATTTATTCTAGATGATGACAAAGAAGTCAGTGAGATTGTTGAAATAGCATCATCTCCTTCAAGTAGACCACCTTTTCAACTGTCTAATCTTTGATTTTTTTTAATAAAGATTGATGATAATAACAATTAAAAATATTTACATTTTAGATAATCAACAATTTGGACTTGTATGGTTTATATTTTGTTCTAGAGACTGTATTTTAATTATACTTCAGAGCTTATTATTATATTTTAGATATTTAATTGAGTAGTACATTTTATGATATGTCTATTACTATAATTAGAATTTTTAAAAAAATTAAAAAAAAAGGTCGTGCCAGTTTTTTGGCCTCAAAGTATATGAAATTCGCTAAAGTAAGCGGTAGAGAAAATGCTTTAATTTTCTGACATGTTCTAAAAACCAACTTATTTGACTATGCAAGGAGTCCTTAAAAATCATGAGCATTTAATTTTTTACATCAAATGCCGCCACACATAGGGAAACATGAATATGAAATTTTAGTCCAAGATCACCTCTGTATAAACTAAGCTTAATTAGCTTGTAAATTCAAGGACCAGCTAGGTGTGGTTAGAAACAAAATAGAAAAGAATAAAGGAAACAAAGTTTTTTTTTTAATTTTTTTTATCTAAAGGAAACAAGGTTTTCAAACACTATATTAATTATTTCCTTCAATCTTTAACCTTCACAAGCATTTTGCTGAATAATACATAAATAGGCCTGCTTTTTTGAGAAAAAGAACAAGTTTTCTTTTCTTTTTCTCTGCCATGAATTCCAATTAAAGGCTCTATCCCTTAGTAATAGCTAGCGTATTGCACTGTGCATGTAACTCAGCATATGTGTACGCGTTCAGACAAATCGAAAAAGCGATTATAAAAAAAAAAATGTGATTCTCATTACATAAGCATCGGACCTTATAATGTATATAATATTATATATTTAAAAATTATATAAACTATTATACTTCCTCCAACATCTAATAAAAGACACTTTTTAAAAATTTTGTTTAGTCTTTAATATAAAACACCTTATATAACTTGATGAAAGTGATGAATTATTATCAAAAATACCCACATATTCAATTAATTTATTTGGATATTATGTTTGACTTTAAGATTTAAAGGTAAGTTTAATAATTTTAATTAAAGGCAATTCAAGATTTTTATAAAAAATTAAAAATAACACTAATTTATATGAGCTAAATTTATTTAGATCAAACTTAAAATATTTGAATTTATGAAAAAAAATTTTATAGTTAAATCTAAATTAAATATCTCGGGTTTTCATATTTGTTTGGACTAACCCAACTATTTGAATTATTCTTTTTTTTTTGTTTTTAGTCAATTTAAAATTAATACTTTTCAATTTTATTTAATTAATAATTAGTGTAATGGAACTGTGAAAATATCTCAAAGATGTGATGCAATGGGACCGTAATAGCCTGCTTGATGTTATGTGTACTCAAAGACGAACATACGCATCCAGACATCAGGCAACAGTTATGATATCACATTCTTTCTGTCCTATTTAGAGTTTGTACACTAACTCATATTTGTATCCCTCTAATAAGTAATACTAACAGCCTGTGTAGTGTCAATGTGCATGATCATTTTTTTTTTTTGGAGATTCAAAGGCAAGCTAGGCTTGAAACAAGTCAATGTGTATGATCTGATCCTAGTTAATTGCTTCCTGTGCTTATTTCTTTGACTTTAGTTTAGCATATCCCTTATTGTTATAGACTTCTCAATTACGGTTGGTTTGATTTTAAAAGGTCAACCCTTAAAGGGTCAGGACCTGAACAAGTTGGCCAACTCGGTTATGCCTTAGGATTTCATTTTGGTTAGTTGACTCTGGCCCTCAAGGTTAAAGGGCTGGCCCTCAGGCCTATTTTTTTTTCTCTTTTTCAATTTAAAAATATAAAAAACATATTTAAAATTTTAAAAGAGTTATTACATATAATATTAAGTCTAAAAAAATAAACTTAAATCAATACACATAATAACAAGTTTAAATTTAATAAAAAATAACATCATAAAATAAACACCGATGACAACATATTTTACTAGCATCATCAGCTAAACTGTAATGATTTTCATTATCATCAACATTAAATAATTTTATTTTTCTCCTTGTAGAGCCTCATCAATGGAAAAGATATTGAACTTTTTATATATTTTTTCTTCATCCTCGTGAAATGAGGCTAGGATTTTAAAATTAATGTAGTATTTAATTATTTTAATATTAAAATTTTAAAAAAATATAAAAGGGGTGACCTTTTTATTTTAGGGCTTAAAAGGGCAACTCTTTTAAACCTGATGTCATTTTATACTCTAAATTAATAGCCCGACCTTGAATTTTTTTTGAATTTAAAAGAGTCAGCCTGATAGGCTCAGTACTAGTTAACAATTCTGGCTACATTTTTCTACTATGCTCAGCAAAAAGGCAACATTTTTCTCTCTCCTTTTTAATCAAACAACCATAGCGTACTAAATTATGACCATACTAAATATGTTTTTTTCCCTTGTTACCGCGTGACATTTGTTTCTTCAATTTCCAAAGAAGAAGAAAGGGACTCTGTGACATAACCTGGAAAAAGAAACCAGAGATAGGTGATAGTGAAAGAAGTTTCTAATGGATAGAAAATGAAGAAAGAAGCCCTATTTATGTGAACGCTTATCTATCGAAAGAGAGAGAGGAATAGAGGATTGCAGGAGCAAGTGTGTGTGGGAGAGAGATGAGAGCAAAACATCTCTGACCTGCTGCTCCATTTATTTTATTCTCTTATTTTCTTCGGTGGTAGAGCCAAGCTCTTGCCTTATCTTTATTGTTTACAAGTTTGGTTATCATTCGGCCTTTGACACAGGCACAGCCTTCCGTGGAATCCTTTTCCATGATTCTTTTGGACTTGTTGATGTTGGCTCTTGATTCACCGTTTTAGCTATACAATAGAAGATGAAAATTGAGCATGTGTAGGTGGAAAAACACCTATATATTGTCTTTTCTTTTGATCATAGTGGACAAATGTTTAGTCCTCCCATTTTTAATTCGTAGGAAATTGACTTTGAATGTTTATATTTCTTTTTTGTTTTCAGTGTTGTTTTACTTTGATGGTCCTTGTGACTCTCTTGCTTTGGTTAATTATGTACTGCATTTGCATTAGTGTTTTTATCTTACTTTTATATGTAGACTCCATCATTAACAGGGGGCATGAGTTTGAATGTTACAGTGAGAGTTATTCCTGTGTATATATATATATATATATATATTAACAATGTGCTTTTTTACCAGTATTTAATGTGGGAATAAATAAAAAAGTTTATGATAAAAATTTAATGATATAATTTATAAATATGATTCAAAATTTTTTTCTCTTTGGTTTTATAAATAAGACTCTGACATAGTAAATCAAAAACATTATTACTGTCTTAATTAATTATTACTTCCTTATAAGGTACTTATATCTATATATATATATATATATTTAATTATAAAGAACTATACAAAAATGTATCTAAAATATAAAATTTTTATTTATTCTTCATGTTTATTTTTAAAAAAAGATGATAAATAAGTAAGCTGATCAAGAAAACTTTCTAATATGTTCTAAAAACCACCATATTTGACCATGCAAGGATCCCTAAAAATGGTGAGAATTTATTTATTTATTTATCTTACATCAAATGGGACCCACACAGGGAAACATGATTACATGAATATGAAAGAGCAGCGAGTTATGTATAACATAATAACGTAGTTATTTGATGCAATAATAACTACGCTTCTTATATCAATAACTTTATTTTTGTTATTAACAATTGTAGTTTAGATTTTAACAACTACACTTTCCATTATTTTATTGAGTCATAAATGTAATTTTGTAAAAAAAAAATGACAGTTACTCCCTTTATTAAAAAATATAAGGTATTTTTTGAGAGATTGAATATTTAAAAATGTAAAGCATTTATAATATTTTAAGATGTAACCATTGACTTTTTTTTTTTTTCCAAAAGTGCCTCTAATGAATAAATTAGTTTATATCTATCTTAGAGTGAAATAACCTGTTAAATAGAGATAAATATAGAAAGATAGTGTTAATTTAAAAATAAGTAATTACTTTATTGAGAAATAAAATTTAATTAAAAATTTCTTATAATTTTAAACGTAGGGAGTAAGTCCGTAAAAGCATTTGAATAATTATCTCAGGTTTCATCATTTATCCATTATGAAAATATTTAATTGTTATTTTTTCCTTTTAAATTCCATTATAACCTTTCTTTCCTTTATCTTTCTGTCTCCAATTTGCGATTAATGTTTGACCTTATGTATTAATATTTGCTGCCAAGCTCAACTGGACCTTAAATTTTCAATCAAGAGAAAAAATCTAAAATAAAATCTCAGCGCCGAGTGCTCATCATGTTGGGAGTAATCGTAACATTTTATTTCAATTTTAAATTGATCTTGACATTCATTTAATTATTTTTTAAACATTTTTTATATTGTATTTATTATAAGGGTCTGTGCATTGCCTCTCCTTGGCACCTTCAGTTATGCCACCGAGGAAATCACGAAAAAGGTGCTGTCAGAATGAGAGAGGAAGCGAGACGCCTGGCAGCAGAAAATAGAAAAAAAAAAATGGAAGGATGAGACAGAGAGAGTTGTGCAAACAAATCAAGCAAGGCCTTCTAAATTTTAATTGAATTGGTTCGCTCAGATAATTATATAATATATATATATATATATAGGTGTGTGTGTGCGCGCGCATGTGCACGTGTATTTATATATATATATATATATGGGCGTGTTTTTATTTTATTTTTATTTATTTTTATTTTTTATTTTATCATCCAAACTTTTCCAAATTAGATAAAGAAGAGGGAGTAAAATCCCTTTTCCCTCTTTAAACCAAACAATGTCTTAAAAAATCTTACCTTTGTAAATTCGGTTCAAAATACTATTTTATATATGGTAAAACCACTGTTCTTTCTATAGTACAAAAATTATGGAAAAATTACATATAAATCCTGTAGAGTTTATTTATTTATAAATAAGTCTTACAAAATTTGAAAATTACATAAGTCCCTTAGGATTTGATTGTAATTTCAAATTGGAGTAAAAAAGACAATAATGCCCCCATTAAATATATATACAATAGATTATTTAAATAATTTACAACTACTATGTTATCAATTTACAGCTATAACTTTAACTTTTTACAATTGTAACTTTACATATTCAATAGTTAAATTAATATTGAATATATGAAGCTATAATTGTAAAAATTTTAAGTTATAATTGTAAATTATTGATGAAGTAGTTGTAAAATTAATATTAAACTTTGTTAATAACACATAATTGTTTACTATTAAATATGTTGAATTACAAATGTAAAAAGTTAAAATTATAGTTGTAAATTGTTTGATGAAGTAGTTATAAACTAATTATTAGATTGATATAATGTATGCTTTATTGTGGTATTATTATTTTTACAGCCTAATTTTAAATTACACTCAAGTCTCAAGGGATCTAGCTGTGATTTATAAATTTTGCGGGACTTATTTGTAATAAGTCTAATCCATGGGCTTGTATGTAATTTTTCAAAAATTATTTAATATTTTGTTATATTTTCTATAACTATAACATAAAAACTCACATGTAGATTATGAAATACTCATTCTAGGCCCATTCTATAAGACATTTTGGGGAAGATTTACCTTATTAAAATATAAAATACTTTGAAAAAAAAAAAAGAAGTTTCATCAATACTTTTTTAATATTATCTTTTCTATTATATTCTCTTTCTTTAATTTTCTTTCAACCCATTGCCTGAAAATCGCCAAAATCCAAATTCAAAAGTTTTTAGAGACAAACAAATAAAAAATAAATTTTTCTTTAACCCCATGCATATCACGGAGAATTTTGTAGTTATTTAAAAGATGAAATAAATCTCATAAAACATGAGTATGTCACATAACAAAGAAACAAAACATTTTTAACACAAATCACATCCCTAATAAGTTACTTTATTGTTTTTACATTGACATTATTTTCCTATATATTTATCCTCATTTAATAGAGCGTTTCACTTAAAATAAGGGTTAAGTGATTTATTTATATGAAGAATTTTTTAGAAAAAACTCATTAATTACATATAAAAAAATTAAAAATTTTTATATTTTTGAACACATAATTTTGGAAGAAATGCATTATATTTTTGAAATAGATTTACATTTTTAGTACTATATCAAAATATATGGCTGTTTGATAAAAAATATTTTATTAATTATATTTGTTCTGATATTGCCTTCCATTTCTTATTATATTCCATCTCTCTATTTAATAGTTCATGAATAAAACTATGTTAAATGAAATGTATTTTTATTTGACCAAAAAAGAAATAAAGGTATTTTTCCAAAAAAAATATATTTTTATTTTTAAAAATAAAATTATAAGTTAAATTTAACGAACTTTATTAATATACTTGAATTTGAAAAAATATTATTAGACAAAGGGAATATTATTGCACGAATGAAAATGTTGCATATTATTTTTCTAAACATATTTTTCCCATTAGCTTCAAATTAAAGCGAGTCATGACAGTACTTTTATTGAATGAATTAAAATTTTGAACAATAACTTTTACATATTTTAATAGTTGATTAACAATTAATGATAATCAATTGATGGAGGATTGAAATTAGTACTTTTCTTTTATAGCTGGTAATATATGTTGGCATGAAAAAAGGAAAAAAAAAAAAAAGAGCTGCTGGCATAAATTTCACAGCTTCTGTCATTAAAAAAAAAAAAGACATTTTCATTAAGGGAAAATTACAAAGAAAGACCTCTAGAGTAATTTATTTACCCAAAAAAAAACTCTTCATTATCACTGATTAGTTAGAGCTCCAGTGTCAGTGGCTGGACTACCCTACCAAACTAGCCATCAGAGATTCATCATAGGTGGCCAAACTGCCTGCTAGAACTCTGATGCAATCACCAAACCAGCAAGAGGGACAAATTAAATTTTTTTAAGGATATCTAGTTACTAGACTAACAATTCCTTTCAATTATATAATACAAATCTTTTTATATAGTTTACTTTATTTTTACTTTTCTTACCAATATGTGTTAGGAGTTTAATAGTTACTTGTCATTTCATAAATGACTACTTGTTAAATTAAGAATGGGAATTGTTAAAAAATTTAATATGCACTAGTTTTTATAAATGTTTAATTAATTTAACAAGTAATCATTTGTTAAATGAAAAGTTTCATTATAAGCTTTAAAAACTTCTCTTGATAATTTGGCAAATAAGTCCCCATTAATAACTTAATAAGTAATTATTTGTAAATAAGTCCCGTTACAGGTTTTGAAAATTTCTCCTATAATTTGATAAGTAATTTTTTAGTAAAATAATAAGTTTAAAAGCAAGTTCATGAAAGCTTTTGACATGTAAGATTTTGATAATAAAAATGAGTAAGCATTTATAAAAGCTTCTCCATATTAAATTTCTTTAACAAGTCCCTATTGATAATTTAATAAGTAACTATTTATGAAATGATAAGACTTGTTACTAGCTTTGAGATTTTCTCTTAATAATTTGACAAGTAAATTTTAGCAAAATAATAAGTTCATTTAAAATTTTTGACATGTAAAATTTTAGTAATAAAAATAAATAAATATTTATAAAAATCACTCCATATTAAATTTCTTTAACAAATTCCCATTGATAATTTAACAAGTAACCATTTGTGAAATGAAAGGTCCCATTACTAGCTTTGAAAATTCTCCTTCATAATTTAACAAACAAGTCCCCATTAATAATTTAATAAGTATTTATTTGTGAAATGATAAGTCCCATTACTAGCTTCAAAAATTTCTCCTAATAATTAGCAAGTAAATTTTAGTAAAATAACAAGTTCATA
>NW_026557227.1:0-26244 GCF_029017545.1 Prosopis cineraria | reverse complement strand
AAGCGTCAAGAATTTATTCTGGAAAGTGCATATTTAGTTTCATATACTTGATGGTTTTTTTTTAAATAACGTCAAGTATAAGATTATACTTGACAGTTAAAAACTGTCAAGTATAAGATTGATACTTGACGATTAAAACCGTCAAGATTATTTCTTTAATATATGTCGCACCCTTACTGACGGTTAAAAACTGTCAAGTATTGTAAAAATAAATGTCAAATATGGTATTTTCCTGTGGTAGTGAGTCAGCTCTACGCTTTGGATCATCAAGATTCTTCTCCTAAGTTCATCCTTGCAGAGTCAAGCTCGACGCCTAGATCATTAGGACTTCCTGGACTCCCACGATAGAGCTGCATTGCCTGCCCTACCATAATCCAGGATATATCTTGAGGATGCGATGCATGTCAATGCACGTGCCACTTCAAATTCATTTCAATCAATACCACACACTTGCATACATATACTTTCACAATATTTGCTAGTCTATCAAGTTACAATACAATATATATAATTATAATCAAAATACTTGCAAATAATTTCACAAATAAACAAGTAAAATGGTTACTCCCATTTACCTTTAAGCCTTACTACTAAGGGTTACCAACCATACTAAGTTCTTAAGTGCAGATTCCTCAAGAGCAACTTCACAGGTGCTCATCTACATAACACAGGGCCCCTCAGTCAATTCTCAACTTTTAACATAGACATTATTCAATTAGACCAAATTCCTTAACATATATAATAGTTTAACTGAACCTTTTTTAAATTTACTTATCCATTAATTTATAGTCATTAGCCCTATAGGCCACTCGAACACCTTAACCACTTCCTAACACCATTCTTTACACACCATTTTCATCCTTTCACCTAACTTTTAGGCTATTTTGAGCTAAAACTCTCAAAGCTCAACCATTCAACTCCATACTAGTCACAAACCTTAGTTCTATATATCGATATCCGCGTTCTAACCCTTCTTTTAGACTATAACAACCTCAAAATCTCATGATTCAATTTCCAATCGATGAAATTCAATGAAAAGGGGTAGTATTGAAGCTTGAGATTGTGCGATACTTACCCATAAAGTTATTAATTTGAAGCAGACTCTCTAGCTCCAACTATAGCTTGCCCTAGCAACGCTAAACTTCTCCATCCTTTCAGATGCATTTCCAGCCTTTTTCACTTCTAATTTTAATGAGTTGATCACATCAGTTTAAGTAATTCCTAGATGATGTGTTGTGGTACACACAGCTTCTGCTGCGGCGCATGCACAGTGAGAAAATTCTTACTTGTTCTCGCACATCTTGCCTCAAATTGTTTTTTTATCCTTCAGTCCTATCAATGTAATGCCTAACAACACAAAAGATCAACTCAACATCCAAATCACACAATCAAGCTACTAATTACTAATTACCCTGATTAGCAACTAGTTCTCCTGAGATTAAAATTCAAGATGTTTAACTAAATTTTAATCTGTTGGTGTGTGAGTGAGTGTGTGTGTTTTCAAAATAAGTCTAAAACTGACGTCCAATCCACCAAAAAGAATTTCAAGTAATGCTCATTTCAACAAAGAAGAGTAATGCAACCACATCTCCCGTCGTCTACAAGATGAAGAAAAAATATGTAAATATTAATTTTATTAGGAGGAGATTAAGATAATTTCTAGAATATTTTTGGAATTAGTTGAATTTCCATTATCATTTGGGATATATGTTCTATTTAAGTCATGCATCAGCGGTTAATTTTGGCCATGAAATTTTTTTATGCACCTAAAATGGCTCGAGTTTTGGAAGCCCCAAAACACATTTTTTTGAAGACACTCAGAAAATAATTTGATAAATAAAAACATGGATAAAAAATTAGGAGCAGGGAACTTTTGATTTTACATTAAAACCACAGAAAACGGTAATGTTGAAAGCAAGTTACATTAAAAACCAGAAAACGTAATGTTGAAAGCAAGTGAACCAAACATGAACTTAGTTTGAAGAGTTGTGGGCTGTGGCTATATGGTTAATTTTATGATGTTTTCCTTAAAGACTAGCCAAACAAAGGCATTAGCAAAACACTAAACCAGAATATATTCTGGTTAATAACCAAACAAAGATTATGACTAGGAAAATGAATTGAGCTAATGAAGAGTTATATTTTTTAAGAAGCATAACCAAGAGATTGCATGGCTGAAGTTGGCGTTCTCAGTTATTTATTATTAGGATAACCTACATATATATATATATATATATATATATTGATTTGAAAAAAAAATGAAAGATAGAAGAAATTGACAAAGATGTATTTAAAAGTAATTGAGCTACGTATAAGATAATAGTAGTTTACAAGATTTTATTTTGCTAAGACACATTCAACACTCAATATGTCTTAATTGTGAGTATTTTGATAGGTGATGTGTAAGTATTTTATTAAGTGTTTTTTGAGACTCAAAAATAATATTGTAACCTTGATGAACTCTCAACCCAACTTATCTAAATTTTTCATTGAAAAATATTTAAGATTTATTGAAACTGTCACACAAAAGTAAGTGAGATGGACATATTAAGTTTAGGTGAAGAATTAATGGCAAGCCAACTAGAGTAGTTGGAGATAGACATTGACATCAATCATAATGTATGATACTCCTTTTGTCTTAAATTAAAGATATTTTTAAACAAAATTTTACATAGTAAAAACCCCATTAAATACACTTAACAACTTTATCTTTCCAAAATAAAATATAAACTTTCAAAATACCCATCATTTAATTTATATTAAAAAGAGAAGGACATAATTAATTATAGAGAAAGAAAGGGTTGTATTAAAACTGGTTATTTAATAAATCTTAATCTATTCAAAGTGTCTTATATTTTGGACGGAGAAACTCCTTCAAAAGTGCCCTATAATTTAGGAATTATGGACATCCACTCATATAATTATATAATCATAATAATTTTAATTATTGTACAGATTTGTTTTGACTTTTAGGCACATATAACTTCTGGTAAATACTCTTTCATATTGAATTATTTTGAATTAATGTGCAGTTTTTTTAAAGACTTATAGAAGATATTGAATATTTTTTAAAAAAAACTTCTCAACAGATTGATTGAATGATAAAGTACTGACACTTTTTGATTTAAAAGAAAAAACTTGGAAAACCAAAGTGAAAGTTTGAGTGATAGTATCTTATGGATCACTCGATTCAATTGTGAAAATCAATGAGATATATAAACAAAATAAATTGTTAATGTGTTCTTCTTTAAGCATGTTCTTTGGAGCGAATGATATACTACTTTGGTTATTCAAGTTCTTCTCACAAGAGATTTCTAATACATAATTATTTAGAGAATAATAGAGGAGAGAAAGAAAATTGTAGTGCTCATTTTGATTTTTTTAGAAAACCATTTCTTCGCAAATCAAATAACTAATGAACAACAAGAATGGAATTTAGGTTCTTATTATTGGAAAACAAAATGCTAACAAGTAAAAAAAGAAACAACATGAAGAAATCCAAAACCCATATAATCAAGTAAGGAAATTTCAAAATTTTGCATCATATATTTTACAACACACATCACTCCATTTTATAATAGTACATATTCCCAAAAAATGAAAAAAAAATGTTAAATGAATAGTAGCTAAAATTGTTTCAACAATTATTCAGCTTGAAGTAACTCTTAACATTTTCCATAAATATAACCTTGATTTTTTTTAATGACACCACAACATCAACCATTGAAAGTCGTGCCTCAAGTAAGTCCTGGCAACAATTTAATGCTAGCTCAAAAATTGATGATATATAAGGTGATATATTACCAATATTTTTATGTTCTTTGAGTAGCAAATTGGCATCTAGAATATTGGTGATTGAATGTGGTGTTGATTTGCTAACCCAATGCTTCAAACTTAATCCTTCAACAAACATCTCATCTGTTGGCTTCTTCCTTGTAAACATTTCCATTAATAAAATACCATAACTATACACATCTCCTTTAACAGAAACAACTCCTTCTGATCCATACTCTGTTGAATAGTTAATAAGAAAATATTTAGTAATAAAATAATCTAAATTTTTATAAAGCATAACAAACAAAAGAACAAATAAATAAGTCTAAAAAATATTATTATGCCATTACCTGGTGCCATGTAGCCAATTGTAGCCAAAGTTTTGGTATAAATTTCTAGTTGTCCTTTACCAAACAATCTAGCAATACCAAATCACTAAGATGAGCCACCATGTCTTCGTCTAATAAAACATTGCTTGGTTTCACATCACAATGAACAACTAGTGTAGAAGAACTATGGTGAAGGTATTCCAAAGCAGCTGCCACATCAATCATAATGTTCAACCTTTGCAAGACATTTAAACAATAGTTATGAGAGTATAACCATTTGTCAAGACTACCATTTGCCATGAATTCCATTATTAGAGATTTGAAATGATCATTTGAGCAACAACTAATGATCTTAATAAGATTGCGATGGCGTAAATTGCACATGGCAACACATTCAATATCAAAACTTCTCAATGCTTCCTCCATTTCCAACTTAAATACTTTGACAGCAACTATTTTTGAGTTTGGAAGAGATGCTTTGTATACTAATCCAAAACTTCCAGAGCCAAGAAGATTACTCTCATTAAATCCATTTGTTCCTTGCCAGAGGTCATAATAGGATATCCTATTTGGTATCTCAAGCTTTATCAAGTCCCTAGTGGTTGAATCATTAACATGATCTCTCTTACACTTTAGAAAGACGATGCCTGAAATAACCAAAATGACAGCCATGCATATGATAGGCAATGAGCAGTTTATTAATAGCTTCACTTTATTTGAAATGAGCTTGTGTTCTTTCCTACATGGGTGAACTTGCAATAGGGACTTCCCACAAAGATCATTATTCATCATAAAAGATTTAGCAGTGAAATTCTGAAAAGGCCCCCCACTTGGAATTTCTCCATGCAATAAATTATAAGAAAGATTAATGTGTTGAAGATGGACTAATAACTCCAAGGATGTTGGAATCATGCCAGACAAAAAATTATGAGAAAGATCCATGGACTCCAAACTTATCATGCCACCAAACGATTCAGGAATATGACCTTGTAATTTGTTTTGGGCTAATGATAGGGTTATCAAAGTTTGCAAGCTACCCATAGTTGTAGGGATGCTTCCTGAAATTTGATTTTGTGACAAGTACAATAATATAAGTGTCCTCAAGTTTGATACCTCTGGTGAAATTGTCCCACTTAGTGCATTGCAAGACATGTCTATTGCCAAGATATCTTTGAGACTCCAAAGGGAAGAGGGTATAGGAGAAATCAATTTGTTAGAGCTCAAATCCAACTTTCGCAAAGAATTATTCCTAAGGCATCCTGGAACCACTCCTGAAAACATGTTGTTGGCAAGATACAATTCACTTAGACTTTTGAGTTGACAAAGTTCATCTATAATGGACCCTTGCAATCTATTGTTGCTGAGACTTAAGTACTGGAGGCTATGTAATTTGCTAATTGTATGAGGAATCAACCCATTCAAATCATTCCCATCCATGGATAATTTCATCAAGTTTGACAGATTTTCGAGTATACTGGGTATAGCTTCATTAAATTTGTTCAATGACAAATCTAACAAAATGAGCTTAGAAGCATTTGATATGCTATTTGGAATTTGTCCAGTTAGTTCATTCCTGACAACCATAACATTTTCAAGTTGGGAAGGCCAATCCCTAAATGTGATGGGAGAAGGCCAGAGAGGGAATTAGAGTCAAGGTCTAAGCTGGTCAATGTTGAAATGTTGAATATACTAAAAGGAATGGGTCCACTCAAATGGTTTCCTTCCAAACATAACAATTCAAATTTAACAAAGCTGCCCATTTCCTTGGGTATAAAACCTGGAAACACAAAAAAATGATTGTTAACAACATTTCCTAGCTACTCAATGTTGCTTGCATAATATATATATATATATATATATTAGCCAAAAAATATACATATGTATTATAACATAAAAAACTACACATCTGTAAGTAATCCAAAAGCCTAAATATTTGCGTTATGCTAGTTTGATTTTGCATAATTAAGTATGTTTTTAAAATAAAAAAATTAGGGAAATCATAAACTATCTTTGAGATGACATGATCATAGAAGATTTTTTTTGAAATTGAATTTTTATGTTGTAATTTTTGTATAGTTATTTAATAGGAAATCAATAAATTTGTGAAATAAAACAAAAACTTTCAAAAAAATTTGAAAATAAAAATAAAGCAGGGAAAGGATGTACTCTTCAATAAAGGGGGGAAAATATAGATTTGAAGTTAATAAGAGAAAGATAAAATCTCACACTTGGGAATGGAGAAAAAAAGATAGGTAATAAAATTTCCTCTTCAATGGTGCTTGCATTATATATATACATACATACATATATATATATATATATTGGTGGAAAAATACGTACATTGTGCAATGAGAAATTCTTATAGACCTGGTTCATCATGTTATCCATGATCCATCTAATAAAATTGCACCAATTAAATAAAATAAAATATTATGTGTCATTATTTTTAATGACTTAAATTTTTCAATAGAATAGCTATTTTAATTTCTTGCATTTTCCCTCTTTACTATCATTAACATCATAATTAATTTATATTTAATGGAATCTAAATGTCATAATTTTATTGGATGGACCATGAATGATGTGGCGTATTGAGTCTATCTAAGCATTTCTCATACAATATAACATAAAAAACTACATGTATCTTAGTAATCCAAAAACTTAAATATTTGTGTTATGCAATTAACCTTACATAAATATTCTTAAAAAAAAAATTAGAGAACTCATAAACGATCTTTGAGATGCTATAATTATGGAAGATTTATTTTAAAATTAAAGTTTTTTGAGTTGTAATTGTTTAATAATTATTTGATCGGAAATTAATAAATTTGTAAAATAAAACAGAAACTATTGAAAATTTTGAAAAATGAAAATCAAATAGGAGAGGATGTACTCTTTAATAAACTTTTTTCATGCATTGCAAATTAATCATGTGTGGCAACAAAGTATTAAACTACTTTTCGGTGATGTTTTTTGCTACAATTGAACTGAGACATCAAATATACTTTCCTTAATTAAAAGAAATGGTTCCACATCATATATAATGAGTCCATATGTTCCATTTAAGAATAATAAAACTTTTAATCACTCAAGTTTGCTTCAGGTATTGATTTGGTTTCCCATATTTAATTTTATCAATTTCGTTCCTTATATTTTCTTAAATTATCATGTGATAAATTTTAAAACACGAATGAACTCTTAAATTAATCTAATATGTAATATATGTTGATTAGTTGGCATGTTTAAGTAGCTAAGTGAGAAAAAAATAGTGCTCAAATAAGTTTAATTTTTATCAATCTAGTCATTTATGATGCATTTTTTTATTCTTTTCTTAATTTCTGTCTATTTTTTCCTACATAAATAATTATACTTCTTTCATTAATTTACATGGTTGTCATTAATATTCTAAGATCAATGTCAACAAATTTTAATAGTGTTGTTCTTCTTTGAATAATAAGAACCAAATCAATAGCCAAGGCAAACTTAAAGAACCAAATCAATAAAAATTTAAATTTAAAAAATAAAATTGATTATTGAAGCAAATTTAAGGGACTAAAAATTTCATTTTCCTATTATATACATACATCTCTGGGTGCGTGTGTATGTATGTATCTATTTTGCATCATCTTTTAATTTCAAACTAAACAATTTTTCAAAAATTATAATAAGAAAAAAATTTAATTTGAATAGTCTTATTAATTTTTTAGAGAGTTGAATATGTGGAACAATTCTTTAAACCTAGATGAATTAAAGTGAAACGATTTAATTATTTGTCTGACTATTGAAAAAATCTTGTGTTGTGTTTCATTAGTTTCATTAACTAGCATTTTTAGGTGGAATTTAATTTTTTTTATTTACTTTCATTATCATAATTTGTAATTTATTTCACATACGTATTTAAATATTTTTTATTTATATATAATGAATAACAAAAATACAACCCCAAAGTTGTCTGTACTTTAATGTAAAACCTACTTTATCATACAAAAATTATCAAATATTACTAAATCTATTATCTTTAAGAATATGTCTAAAACTCACGTTGAATATAACAAAAAATAATTTTAAGTAATACTCGCTTCAACCATAAAAGATTTAATGAATTTGCAAGATTAAAAAATTGAAAAAATTAAAAGGAAATAAGTTAAAACAGATAAAGAATGTCTTCTTGAATAAGGGGAGGAAATATATAAAATTGAAGTTATTCTTAGATGCATAAAATTTTAGAACAAAAGTAATGGAATTTTATATTTACTCCATTTCAATATGAATGAACAACAAGAAATTATGAATCAGATGATGAAAAACAAAATCCTATTTTAGATTTACTCCATTCAAAAAAGAGATTAAAAAATGGAAACATAAATATAAGTACATTATGCATACCTGTAAGTGAGTTACCACCCAAATACAATTCCTTTAAAGATGTGCAATTACTTATTGATTCTGGAATGCTTCCCTCTAATTGATTATAATCAGCATGGAAGATTTCAAGCAAAGGGAGTTGATGGCAAAAGTCTTTTGGCAAATTACCATTTAAATGATCCATGCCAAAGTCAACCATTCTTAAAGAAGACATGCTCCAAATAAAGGACGGAATTGCACCTATAAGAAAAATACAAAATGTTTGTTTGTTGTTAGTACATGCAGGACTGGCTATTCCCCAAATTCTCACACGGCAATATAAATAATACATGGAAATTTGATAATTAGAGGCCTGACATTAATAGAAAAATATACAATAATTTTTTTGACAACTCCCTCACATAAAAATTAAAGGGATTTTTGTAAGAGCCATGTCTGCAACAACTTTCTTGACATAAAAATTCAAAGTTAGCAATTAAGAAAAATGGATTGCATTAATCAATTAACACTAACTAAATTGATCTTGGAGAGAATAAAAACAAGATAATGATAGAATGAAACAAGAAAGCTATATGAAATTATATTAATTGACGGTCATATTTTAGTAGTCAAAAAATTAGTCTAACAATGATAAATAGAATTGACAAAAAAAAAAAAACACACACACACACACACACAAATATTTCCACAAGGCCTTTCCCCAGTCAGATTCTTTCTATCAAGAGAGTTTGCACCCTCCCCCCTCCAAAAAAAAAACACAAAAAATTTCTTTCTTATTTATTCTAATATATTTATTGTCATAAGTAAAAATAAATAATAAAAAGTGAGTCTTTTTATATATAATTGGTAAATACTATCCATTAGGTTAAATATGAGGTTAAATTAGGTAATAATATTTATCACAAAAATATTACCATATGTGTCTTTGATTTTTGTATTTGTAAGGAATTAAATAATTCATAAAAACTACACACCCACGTGAAAAGTGTTGGGCAACATCTAAATAGTTTGATTGCAAAATTAAGAATTTTGTCTTAGTATATTAACAGCGAATGTACACTAAAAAAATATTTCAATATTCATGAATGCGTATGAACATATCATGAATATAATTAAACTTAAAACATTCCATTTGATCAAAAAAATATAAAACATTCAAATTATCACTTGGTATATATGCTCTATTGAAGCATCCGGGGATAATTTTACCCGACAAATCATTAATTTTATGCACATAAAATAATGCAAATTTTGGAAGCCCCAAAACACACGTCTTTTTAGGAGACGATCACATAGATTTATATTTTTTAGAACACCATTGAAGACTTACTCACATTGAGAAATAACACTAATACACTCTAAGAGCTCCAATTATTTTTTAAATGCAATGACCCCTACTTGGCAGGACCAATAACCACAAAATAAATTAGTTTTTTTGTATGGGATGTGCGTGTGTTTTTTAATGTGATTTATTGAGAAATTTAGATGGCTTATCTATATTTGCATATTAAAAAAGAAAGAAAGAAAGAAAATTCCCATTTGATAAAAGGAAAGATAGAAGCATCAAAACCAATGAGTCAATCTTTTCTATAATATTCTGTATAAGATATTAAAATTAGATCATTATAGGGAAAACAAATAATCAAAATTAACCAATCTTAGAGGCTTGTCACCCATATGCTGTAAAATCTTTTCAAATATATAATCTTTTAAAGATATCCAGTTACTTAGTTGCACTGGGAATGTTTTTCATCAATTGATTCAATATTTTGTTTCACTATGAAAATTTTGCACTGGAAAATTGTGCCCCCACCATTGCATGAGTGTGTGTCATGAAAAATAAAAAAAAATTATATGACATACAAAATGAATGAAACGATGAAAAGCAAAATATCATTTGAAATTTATTTTAGAGGAGATGAATAGCGGATAAACCAATAAACACGTTACAAATATATGTTTGTTGATCCACGATATTATTTAGGTATTAATGACTTGACATAATCAACACTTATTTAATTCATAATTGACTTTGGAATTCAATAACATAATCTAGAAATAAAAGATTTTTAAGAAAATAATAATAAATAATAAAATCAATATATAATTTAGAATATCCAAAAAAAAAAACATATCTGTGCCTTGTAAGGCTTAATCATTTTGACAAGCACTTCAAGAAAGTTTAAATGACAGAATAATATACATTTTTTAAAGATAAAATCAACCATTACATGAATGTATAGTATGAATGAGATGATGAAAAATAAATTCTTTTTTACATTGAATTTATTGGAGAACAATATTAGAAAAAAATTAACTCACACAACTACGTACCTATAAATGAGTTGGACATCAAATATAATTCTTTCCAAGACGAGCAGTTACATATTAATTTTCGAATATAATGCATCCCTCAAAATAATTATCATAAAAAAGACTTCTAGCAAAGGGAGTTGATGGCACATTTCTTTTGACAAAGTACCATTTAAATGATTCCTTCCAATGTTAACAACTCTCAAAGAAGGCAAACAAGCCTATACTTTTTGAATGAAAATATCTTCAATTGAAACTTTTGGAGGAACTATAGAATAAGCAATATGTTCGTCACCCACGCAAAGCTGTAAAAATAATACACAAAATTCCCTTGAAAGCATAAAATTAAGGAAGGGGTGCATTATCCATAACTTGTCGCTATATCTATTTTTATTGAAGAAATTTTGAAGAAAGTTAATAGGATTTCACTTATATTTTACATTAAATTGAGCATGTAATTAGAAGCTCTTACAATGCTCTTTAACACTAAACAGGTATAGGTGTTTTAAAAAGAATAAAAATTGTGAGCTTGTAGAAGAAATGCTGCAGAAAGATGATAGAATTTCACTTATTTGTTTTACATTAAAGTGAGCTTGTATGGTTAGCAGCTTTGACAATGTTTTTTAAACAATGTTATAATTACTTTCAAAAATTGATGTGCCTTTAGATCCGTTTGGATTAATAATTATAGCAGAAAATAATTATCATATACAGTTCTCGGAAAAATATGATTTAAATGGGAAAAAGCACAACTCTGAACTAATATGTTTGTAATTAATGGGTTTAATGATTATATTTTTGTCTATTTAATTCGTCTACTATAAGTTTTAAAAATAAAATAAACTAAAGAGATAACATATACAGTTCTTGGGAAAATATGAAATAAATGTTTAATAATTATAGATGGACTTGAACTGTGAGGCAAGGAATAATGAACCAGAATATGTGATAATTGGGCTTTGGTTAGAAGATTTACTTTCAAACAATTTAAGATTTTTTTAAATTTTTACACTAATTATTGATTTACGATTAGCAGTAATTAGTAATGTCAATCTTGTTATGATATAATTGGAATTATGTTTATTAAATTTATATTATTTCTCACATAAAGCAATATATGTAAATAATACTATCATCATTTTTTATTCTACTGTTTATATGGGATTTTTTTCTTTTTTAAATTAAATATTTTTTTATTGATACAAAATAAAATTTTTTGTAGCAATACAAATGAAAAAGTACATACTTATTTAAAATGCATTTGACAACATGAAAAGCTTTTTTGAGTATATTGGTAAAAACTTGTATATTGGAAACAAAAATTCACAACTCATCCATGTATTTAGGCATATCATGGATATAATTGAAGTTAATGCCTTCCAAGTTGTTTTCTATATTTGTAAAGAAACAAAAGCATGCGCGCGCACATACACACAAAAGAAATGCTGGGAAAATGAAAAAGAAAAGGCAAGAGAGAGGCATCAAAATCCAAGTGGTCCTTTCTATTATCCCTATCCAATTATATAGGTATAGTGAATATAGATAATGCAAATATTACAAATCATCTAGATTAAACATTCCTAAAAACTTGTCACTCGTACGTAATAAAAACCTTTAAAATATAATCCTTTTGAAGATGTGTAGTTACTTTTGCATTTGAAAATGTTTTCACAAATATAACTGATTTAAAATTATATTTCATCATTACATGCGTATGTGTCATCAAAATATATGTGTGTGCAAACAAAACGATCTCATTTCAAATTAATTTCTATTCGACAGATTAGAAAGAAAAATAAAAATGATTCACCCCAATAGCACAACCCCATACATGTACGTATAGAGACATATATGTAATAGCACCAAGGTATAATTTTTTATATCCTATATATCATTTTATCCATAATCACTTTGGGATTAAATAATGTAATATTCTAATCCAGAGTTAATTGACATTTTATTCATATAATAACTTTAAACACATGTGTATATAAGTGCATACCTGTAAATGAGTTGGCACTCAAATATAATTCTTTCAAAGATGTACAATTACTTATTGAATTTGGAATTCGTCCCTCTAATTGATTTTCATCAGCATCCAAGATTTCCAGCAAGGGGAGTTGATGACACATTTCTTCAGGCAAATTGCCATTTAAATGATTCCTTCCAAGTTTAACCTTTCTCAAAGAAGGCATGTTTCATAGAAATGAAGGAATTTCACCTAAAAAATGAAAAAAATTTAATTTATTTGATGGTTTAAACAAACTAGCTTTTACTTCAAGAATGAAAATATCTTCAGCTTAAATTGTTGGGCAGTATAGAATAAGCACTACATTTTACCCAAAACAAAAAAAAAACAAAAAGAATAAGCACTACATTTTTAGATTAAAGTGAGGGGTACATTAAAGCGTGCATAAAATCAAGGTAGCGGTGCATTAAAGTGAGCAATCAATTAGAAGCTCTCACAATATGCTTTTTAACACTAAATAGATATAGGTATCATAAAAACAATAAAAAATGATATATAATAGTAGAACTAAACATGGGAGATTTATCAAATCTATTAATTGACAGCATGAAATCTTTTAAGAGTTCAAAGAATATAAAGTAACTATAGTGTAGAAAGAGAATAAACATATATATTTGTTATGAGAATGGGATGTATCATCAAAATTACTTTGCCACAATACTCTTAGATAGAGAGAGTGCCACGAGATAATATATACTCAAGACATTCATATTTTTCACAACATAATTTTAAAAAGCCACAACGCACAATTGGAAAGACCAATAACCGTAGAATAAATTTGTTGTCCATTTGTCTCGTACTGTGTGTGAATTTTTATGTGTGATTCATTGAGAAATATGGATGGATTTGTATGTTTTAAAACTAATAATAAAACTTTCCATGAAAAAGATAATGCACGGGGGAAACGAAAAATGAAAGGCAATTTATAAACACAGAAATTCTATCAAAGTAAGATAATCTTTATTGTTGAACTGAACTATTAAATAGAGAGGTCAGTATAGAGTTTGAAAGTTGATTATTTGACAGATAGATTATCTGTATATTGCTGTGGAAGATCACCAATCTCATTTGGAATGCCTCCGTCAAATATCAAAACATGAATAATATGTCAATATATCTAAAGTATATGGAAGAATTTTCCGAAGTATGCATTTTGTTTATTCAAGTTTGCAGTGTTCTTTTACCATCAAGATAATCCATTCTTTTACCTCAGTTTGTCTTACATATTAGAATAGATATTCATTTTCAAGAACCGATGGCCGTGTAGATCAGCTATTAAGACTAATATATTCTTTATTCCTGTGCTGGCTCTTATTTGAATGCATTGTATTAAAGGAACAAATCCGGTGCTCCAATCACATGTACATACGTAATTTATTGAAAAAGTACAATTCATAATTTTTTAAGAAAAGGAGAACTGATCAAAACATGTATAGAAATAAAAAAAGAACATATAATAGTCGAGACAAATTAACCAAGATCCTTCCACATGATCCTTGGGGGAATATATCATGCTAACCAAATAGAACAATTTAGAACAAAAACAAACATAGGGATAAAAAATAATTCAAAACATACCTGACAAAGTGTTATAAGACAAACGTAATAACTCAATTGAAGATAAGTTGGAAATCATTTGAGGAATGCTTCCTGAAAGTTTGTTTCTTGAAAGTCGTAACATTTTCAAGTGTTCAAGTCTTCCTACCTCAATAGGAGTACTTCCTTCAATTAAGTTAGAATTCAAATCTAATGTCTCCAACCTTGATAGATTGAATAGAGATAGTGGAATAAATCCATCAAAGCTGTTATTTTGAAGATTTAAGTGCTCGAGTGTAGATAGATCTCCTATCCATGCTGGAACTTGTCCATGAAAGCCATTGTAGCCCAAGTTCAATAGTTTCAATCGACTCAATTGAACTAACTCTCGTGGTATTTGACCATAAAAATTGTTGCTACTGAGATCAAGTTCAACTAGAAATGAAAGATTTCCGAGTTGTGAAGATATGGTGCCTTTAAGATCCATGCCACCAAGATTCAAGGAATGGACCCTTCTATGGCGTGTATTGCAGGTAACACCAACCCAATTACATGGAGAAGAAGAAATAGACCATATAGATAAGGAATCATGTGGATCTGAAGTGATAAAAGATTTAAGGCCAAGAAGTGCAGATTTATCAATAGTGATGTTTGCATCAGTCCAAGCTAAGGAGGACAAGAAGGAATGGAGTGAGAACATAAGGAAAAGAAAGGAAAGAGATTTTCCCATGTTTAGCATATCAGACTTGTCCAAAATTGCAAGTTGTGTATCTAGGAAAACACACATCATTTTATACTTCTCCAAGTCCAAAGCAAGTCAAGGCATGCAAACACAAAAACAAATGGAAAATTAAAAGAACATCTCTCCGGATGAGATTAGGAAATTCAACTAAATTATTAATTATAATTAGTGCGTTTGGTAAATAATATCTGTTTTCTGAAGATATTGTTTTAACCTTCTCTCGTTTAATTTTACCACATGGATATTATAGCTATCAAGAGTCTTCAATTGATGAATATGTAATTCACGGTGCTATTTCTACGGGAATGAGTGATTTTTTTTTTTTAATGGAACCCAAGCAATTTTGTTTTAAATAAAAAAGCATGCATTGAATGGGTTCCGTATTAGTCAATCAATCAAAATAATCAAAACAAAAATACAAGGAGAGAGGGACGAAAAAATTTGCAGCCCAATACAAATTTGAATACCGTTTCCTATAGAAATCTCATAGCTTGTAGAGTTTTTACTTCATTGACTCGTGTTTATTTCAAATTAATTTTAATTCTCTTAATTCTCTACTTGTCTTGTATTCATAGCTTATTTATTTTAATGAATATACAATAAAATACATAAATTGTATAGAATAATTATTTGCGAATAACACAGGCAAATGTTAATTTAAGTGATCTTTTCCCCCTCAAAACAAAAAGGCCCAAGTATATACAACAAGTAATAAAATAATGAATACTGTATGATCTGAAGGAGATATGTTCATAGCCTTTGTTCAATACCGACTTTTGCTCATTAACCTTAATTATCATCATTTAGTGAATCATTTGGTGAAACGACAAACTGATTTACAAGTTTAATTACATCAACTTTATCACCTCCAATATAATGACCTAAAATTCTAAAACAAGAAACATTATGAAATTTTAAACAATAGCTATCAAACCAAAATAATTATGGTTGCAAAGAAAAAAGTTAATATAAAAAATATTAAATTAATTAATTAATATGAAAATCCTAGGAAATTGATGGCCAACAATAAGTCCATATGACTAATTTTAATTATTAAATTCTTTTTTCTTTTTAAAAAAGAATACATCCATTCACTTTCATGGTTTGATAACATTTCTTTCAGCACATGGTGTGTTGGACTTTTTGACAGTCTTCATAATTTAGTCGGATGTGCTATATCAATCGTCCTTTTGTAGGTACATAGAGTGCTTGACTTGTGAGTAGACCTCAAAGTCACAGTTTTCCATTTAACATGAAATAGCTTATAAATATCTCTTTACGTATATTTTTTTAATTGCTCATAAGTGTTCTTTTATTAGCTAATTACTCAAAGAAAAATATCACATGCAACCAATGTCAAAAGCTGCATTATATTTTCCTTGATTTACCTCATCGTGGGAACATGGGCTGGCCCATAAGAAAAACATTTAATATCAACACAAATAACTATGAAAAATTAAAAGTTGTCCTGTTAAAGTAGTTGTGAAATGAAAGAGAAGAGCAAATTTTCATGAGCAAGGATCATTTTCAGATTAAAGCAAAACTTGAATGAAATTTTTGATATTATCATCATTTTCCTACCTATAAAATATGAAATCATCAATATAAAAATGAAATCAGTTTTTTCAGAAGATTTAAAACTATTAGCTAATTTTCTTAAAAATTTAAATTTTTGTTGATAGTGAACTCTAGAAAGAAGAATGATATATACTAAAGCACGTGCGCATGTACAAGTTAAAAATGAAGCACCATATGTTACAATAAAGATCACATTAAGGACGCAATGCCGTAATTGATATTTTCGTTTGAAAACTAAAATAATAGGAAAGACAAGCATGCTTGTTGAGTCTAAAAGCAGAAAATTGTATAATAATATTAATTCTAAATTTAAAGTAACACTCACTTAAAATCTCTCTGAAATAGAAATTCGGTAGGTGACGATAAATTCCACATTACATTATTTGATTTGATGATGTGAAAATGTTGTGTAGAAAAAGTGAAAAGAAAAAAAGGAGATTGTGTGTCGTATAATTTTTTCCATTACCTCAATGATTAAGGGCCACAATTTTATTTTGGCTGCATTAACTTTTTCGTTGTCAAGTATGATAGACCATAAAATAAGCCCAGAAGTTACTTTAATGAGAAGAAGTTTTTCCCCTTAATTTCACTGTGTTGTACAATTTCACTTTTGGGACCATTTTCATTTATGGTCAAGTCTGGCAAGCTATAGAGAGTAATCCCATAAAAACGTTATTGAAAAGAAGCTTGCATGGATACATTGTCCCTTCAATTATGCATTTCCTTTTTTTTATTTTTTTATTTTTGGGCAAGACAGTTATTCATTTCTTCATGATGGATATATAAACTCTACTATCTATAAAATTATTGGTTATAAATTTACAACAAATCAAACCACCATGAAATATAAACTGATGAAAGAAATCTTTGTTGTGTGTTCTGCCTCGTTCTCATCATTTCACATGGTTACTAAATATTTAAAGAACAGGTTCTCTTGTAAGAGTTTCATAACATTAATATTATATAACACATTTACTACATGTACATATAATCAATTTGTTTTTTAATATTTACTATAATGAAAAGAAGTTAAGAATGCTCAGTTCTATAATATTGTTGGGGATCTTTGAAAACACACTTGTGGCAGGATTCAAGGAACAAACACCAACTCTATGGTTCTTGTAATCAAGGGTAGCCTAATTTTTAGATTTCAAATAGTGTAGTGCATACAAATCCTTGCTATAGTCAGAGCTAGTTCCATTTTAAACTTCAAATGTGTGTGTAGTATGAGCTTTTCCAAGTCTTGTGTGACATTTGCTTATTGAGTTTTGATATCACTTGTTAGGAATGAGGAGTGATTACTCAAAAACAATACAAGAGAATAAATGGACAGGAATAGTAGAGATATACTACATCTTAACTTAAAATCTCAATAAATAGTTTATTGATACTTTTACTTTATTCTACATTAGTTATCAAGCCTTAATTTTATTCGATGTGAGATTTTCATATCGGCTCAAGTTCACTCACACTTGTAGAATCTAACTTTTTCCTCCTTAAGTGTGAGTCTTCTTATATTAAAGATGCCACAAATACCATGTGCCTGCTTCTACAATCAGGTAATAAATGGGTTCAAGAGATGAAAGATGAAATTATACCTTCAATAAAAGGGGGAAAAACTTCGCATTACTAAATTAAATACTTTTTTGGGGTCCTTTAAGGCCCTGTAGACATGACCACAAATCAAATAAGATATTGATAAAGTAATCTTCGAACTCAAAGTGACAGTTGAAGAAATTGAACAACAAAGAATATTTTTTTTTTCTTTGATGCAATCTACAAAGTGATGAGGATGTGATCGTTATTTTTGCAATTTATACTAAAATGTTTTGATTTACTCCCGAAGTTTCTATCAAATGATGATTTCAATAAATTCAAATGCATTAAATTATAAAACTGAATACTTCGTTTTTCATTTCCATTGTTTTATTTCATTTATGGTTATAGTCTAGCTGGCAGGCCATGGAAAGTACCTTAAAATAAGATTATTAGTTATATATCGAAAACGTATATAAGTTTTCATATTTTAATTGCTTGGATGTGCATATCAACCACCCATTTGTCATGGAGTATTTGATTTGTAACTAGACCTCAAAGTTACACTCCATTTCACACGAAACAGCCTTTGAATATCTCCTTGAAGCATATTTTATTTTGGTAATATCATCTTAATTCACCCAAAGAAAAATTGCACAATTGACTTTAAAAAATATGTGCAAATAGTGTGACTTTTAATTACTCTTTGAAATATTTTATATATTGCATGTGAAAAGAAAATAATATGTATTTTTCAAAAATCACTACACTCAATCAAATAATCAACTTTTACGTGAGAGACTTGAAGTGGTAATTATATGCAATTTAAAAGAAAATCATTTTGAAAGATTATATTGAAGGATAACATCCTAACAAATTTAAACTCAATTTGTAAATTTAATTTATAAATTATAATTATTATTAAAGATAACGTGTTTACAATATGAATAATCTGATTTTGGTTCAAAGCTGAATATTGGTCACAATAACATGATATTGTGTATACATCTCTAAAATACTTGTTAATACACATACATATATTTAATTAACTCCTGGCATGCTTGATGGTAGTCATAATCCATTTGACAAGAAACAACTTCTTATGAATGATACAAGAAACAACTTCGCTTCATTTACCTGCGGGTTAAGTTTAACATTGGTAATAATAATTAATGCCATTTTGAAATCCTTAAAATTATGAGATCAAAGATCATTTTTTAGATTAAAACAAAACTTGAATGAAATTTTTGAGATTATATACTTTTTCCTGAATATTAAATATAAAATAACCGATATAAAAATTAGTGAACCACAAGTTATGAAGTCCTGATTATTGGACTTGATTTTTTAAGTTGTATTGTTGGGTTCAGGTAGGCCTAAGTCATGATGCGGACACAAATCAATGTGAATAATTGAATGTTGCCCCCAAAAAGAAGTTGATACAAAGAATGAGAAAGAAAATTGCGTGTTGTATAATTTCTTCTGTTATCACATTAATGAGTAGTGCCCACATTTAAATTATCATTGCATTTTGATTTGTGGTCGGTAAAAATGAAAATTGTGATTTATCTACAAGAGTTTGCGATATTTACAAGCTATTTCCTGTAGAAGGGGGTGGAAAGGTCTGCTCATAAGTCATGAATGCCATATATATACAAATAAAAAGTCGACAGATATAATCAATTAAAGTTTGACGACTTTAGGGATACGTGTATTTCTTTTTTAAGGGACATTTCCATGAAACACGCTATTTTTAACACTAACAAAAAATTAGTCATAAAAAATTAGTAATATTAAATTCTTCTTTTCTATAAATGCCCTTGATAAATTATATTGTAGAGAGAGATCAATATACATTGATTTAATTGAAAGGTGATCTTGAAAAGTAGTTACAATTCTTTACCATGGTAGTGAGACAAATCACTTTTAACTATGTTTATTAATCCGTGTGAAGTAGTTAAATGCTTTGTATATTTTGGTAATTACTGTTTGTTTGTTACAAATCCCGCACTAACATAGATACTAATGAACAGTGATTAAAAATATAGATAACAAACTGTAAGACTGATTAAAGACTCTGATCTTTTGGTATGCTTATATAAGCATAATTGTTAAGTTAATACAAAGCATAATATAATATTGTTATCAAACTAGTTTTGAAAAGTTGTAAAAGAAACTTAACAAGTCAAGTTGATATATTTCACAAATTTGAGATATTTATAAGCTGTGTGAAATAGAGTGTGACTTAAAGCCCACTTACAAATTAAGTACGCCATATACCTAGAAATGAAAAGTTGATCGACATAATCAGTGAAGTTTGAAGACTTTTGGGATACATGTTTTGTGGAAGGGAGAATTCTGTAAAGCACGCGGTAGTTGTATCCAATGCATTATTTGAGTTTTGTATGGTGGGAGCAAATAATTATTGTTATGCGTCTTATTTATTTGCTGCATCAAAAAAAGTTTGTGAACATTAAGAGGAGTGATAGTAATTTGGACTTCAAAGGGACATGTTGATCTCTATAAAGAGACGAGGAGAGAGAGAGGAAATAAGAGTGCTAACATTCTTAACACCAACAAAACAAATAGTAATAAAAAATTAATAATATTAATTTTTCATTTTTTTAAAATTCCCTTAATAAATTGTATTGGAGAGGGATATTATATAAGGGGAAAAAAAAATTAAAGGTGATTAATATATGTTAATTTTGATTGGAAGGTAATCTTGAAAAGTAGTTACAATTCATTATCATTATAGGGATACAAATCACTTTTGACTATTTTTGTTAATCCATGTAAAGTATTTAAAATTGGAAATTATTGAAATTCTAAATTTATTAATAATAATAAACTTATTAGTCTTAGTATTACTATATTTTTCTACAAATGCGAACATGGTCTAACTCATAGGAAAAACATTTAGCAAGGACACAATTAGTTTGAAAGATTAATTGTTGTCCCCTAAAAGAATTCAATTAAAGACTAAAGACTTTTGGGATATATACTTTTATTATGGGACATTTCCGTGAAATACGCACTAGTTGTATCCAATGCATTGAAAAGAAAAATCTAGCTAAAGAATGAGAGTCTTTAGCTGAGAAATTAAAATAAATAATATGGCCATGTTATTAAATTAAATTTTATCAAAATCTCCGCGAGGTTTGTTATTTGTCAATACACAAATACATTTAATTAACAAATTCAATACATGCACTTATGTGGCCTGACAAAGTTGCGTACGTAGTAAATTTAACTATGGTTGATAGCAGTGTGAATTTTGAGTGTTCACTTAACGAATGCTGATTTTAGTGAATTCTAAAGAATCAACAACCTGTTACGGAGATGTTTTTCTTTGGATTGGGTTGCTAGACGGCTAGACCCCATCCCAACTAGCTCATTTTCTAGATCATGCTCCTTTTAAATCTCGGAGTATTGATTTAATTTTAAAATTGCATGGTTGGGTTAGTTATACTTTAAGTAATATCATGTCAACATGGCCTGGCTCATAAGAAAAATACTTATTAAGGATACAAATCACTATGAAAAATCGAATGATGTCCCTTAAAAATAGTTTGATGCAAAGAATGAGAAATAAAATATTACGTGTTGTATAATTTCTTCTATTATCATGCTGATGAGGGCTCACATTTTCATTATCATTGTATTATCTTGATTTGTGGCCGGTCAAAACAAAAATTTTATTTTTGTTTTGAAAATGAATTTTGGATATTTATAAGTTTGTTTGTGTGAAACGGAGTGTGACATTGAGGTCAACTCAAAAGTTAGTATAGAAGAAATAAAATAAATAGATTAAAAAAATAAAAATGAAATAAGATGATCAAAATATAAAAAGGGATATGTAAAATATATTCATAAGAGAGAAAAGTAATTTAGTTCATGAGATTGGAAGTCATGATTTATGAGGTTTATGAGGTTTTAGAAGGTTATCTACTCTTTTCCAACATATAAAGTATTAAATAATTAGTATGAAATAAAAATAAATATAAAACAATTAACACCAAGGCATCTCAACCTAAAATGAGAGAAAAGTCCTCGATGAGGAGGAAGAAGGCTCTACAGGATGTAAATAGAAGAAGCGTTATAGAATTGATACAGAATTGCGTTTTATTATTTTAAATTCAGTTGAAAATACAATTGATATAGTGTGATGCTAATGTAAAAGGAATGGGCTAATGCATAGGGACTGGAAATGTGAGGCAAATTTTAATGGGGCGTGGAGATATGGGCTGATGTTGAAGGACTTATTAGGAGGACGTGGATGGAGGAACCAAAAGTTATGCAAAAGTTCTGTAGTGCAAAAAATAAAAAAAGCAAAACACAACAAAAAAAAGGCTATGCAAAAACTGGGTTTCTCTCTTTCAATTTTTTTTTTTTTAAGAAAGAAGGGGCAAAGCCCATAGTACTCTTCCAATTTTGATTTTATTTCTTTATTACATTTTTCCTTTCATAATCACAGTACATTAAAAGAACTAATTCCAACTTGTCTACATCTATGTGTTGTTTTCCTTTCAATAAAAACCATACCACAAAATTTAATGATGTTTTTGTATATAATGCTTTCATGAAAAAAAAATAAAATGAATAATAAATATGAAAAAGAGAATATATCATCGAAAGACTAAGAAAATACTTCTAGTACAGAAATGACTTTTTACAGCAGTTAAAAATGATTTTTACAGCTATTAACGAGACGATGTTGTTCTAAGGGATGTAGAAAGTCCCTCTTTTTACATCGGTTATAGAGCCGATGTTGAAAATATATACAAGAAAATTAAAAAAAATTTACTTAACTCTTTTTACACCGGTTCAGATCCCAACCGGTGTTAAAGGGGCACCTTTTACATCGGTTGGGATCGAAAACGGTGTAAAAGGTACACTTTTTACACCGGTTATTACCATAACTGGTGTAAAAATATTATATTCTACAACGGTTGTGGTATCTAATAAGCGGTGTAAAAAGTAAGTTTATTTTTTTTTTTATATTATATTATTTTATTGATTTTACCCATTCCTGTGCATAGAAATTGCCAAATCAGACAGCTCAATTAATTTACAATTATTTATCAAGTATTTATCAACTATACAAAGCTATTTAACTAATTAAAAAAAACTAATAATTGTCTAAATTGTCAAAATTGCCATTTCCTGTGCATAAAAATTGCCAAATCAGACAGCTCAATTCATTTACAATTGTTTATCAAGTATTTATCAACTATACAAAACTATTAACTATTAGGAAAACTAATAATTATCTAAATTGTGTCAACTATCAAAATTAAAACATGTCTAAAAGTAACAAAAAACCTCACAAGTTCTCCACAAATAGGTTGCCCAACGTATGCGGATGTCTTCAATTTCAGCTTCAGAAAATGCATCTAAATTTTCGAACATCTAAAATTTGATTCATAAAGTAGGCATATTAATCAATCTTAAATAACAGAATAAAATAAAATTTTTTAAAAATTATATATTTACCTCTTTGTAAATTCGGTCATGCCTAATGTGATAATATTGAGCATGTGCGTCATGACATATAGACTGCACAAGTTCGTCTCTCACCGGTTGTCTATGACTCTATATAAGAACAAATCATAAAAAATTAGTAAGAAATCTAATAGTTGAACATATTAATAAAGTATAGCATCACCTTTGGCTCAATCCATGTGGGATCCTTGAGCTCATGTCCATGCTTTTGTAAGACTACATTTTGATATGTTCTCATTGCCCTATGATCAAAGATTACCAAGTTAGTAAAAAATATTCAAAAAAAATTAAATTAAATAGTTTAGTAAAAGTATTCTTATAAGTCTATCGTCTCTTCATTTCTTTCCAAGTTTTGTAATGGAGGGAGCATAAAAGATGACAGTGTTGCTCTTCATTGAAAGAATAAATAACTACCAATGGTCCCTGCAATGATACAAGTTTAAAGTAAAACCATATTAAAAAAACTAAATTATAAATTGATCCTTACGAGTGCACATATGGAGCCATAAAAACGTCCTTTTTGACTTCACATATTCTCTGTTAAAGGTACACGGCCCTTAACTCTGGAGTATTACTTTCTCTGTCATGTGATGAAGGCAAAGGAATCCAAACTTTATCACCTTTGCCCGATGTAATGCACAAATGATGAAGATACCTATAACAATGCAATTATATTAGTTTACTAAACTTGATGATTAAGTTTACTTACACAATGCAATTATATTAAAGAAAAAATATACTTACATCATAAATAGTTCAATATGTGGTGTTGGTAAGCTGATTATTTGATAGAAGTCGAACCAAATTCTTTCCGATCAATTGTCACTATCAGTTTTCTTGCCCACAACCTCCGGATCCATTTCTAAACTCTTGAACTCGAATGATAAATCAACACCATTAAAATCATTCGTTGATGCGGAGTCAATGAGGGTTGTGGAAGCTTTAGGAGATTCGACGAGGAAGCTTCTATATAATGAAAAGACAAGAAATAGTTAATAAAAAACATATATTAGGAAGTTGCCTATATAATAAAAATTGCCAACAGCTTCAACCACAGTCTTCGCCCTCATCAGTAGGGAATGGACCCAAAGCATCTAGCACTTTGTATCTGCAACCACCCACTCACTGATCATTTTGAATTTGTTTGTGGTGGATGGTTGACCCCAAGCTATAGATGCTACCAAGAGCAACCAAGCATTTATCAGGATCTTCTAGAAATATCTCACATGGTTCACCAATGTTGTCACCAGAAGGACCCTCTGACAGCACGCTCAAGAATATTACTCCCTTTTATACTATGAAATGCAGGAGATGTATGAACTGGTTCAGCAGTTGTCTCCTGTCATGAGCTCATCATGCTCATCATCTCCTCCTTCATTTGCTCTTTCTTTGTAGAAGCCGAGCTGCAAATGAGAGCTTCAAACTCATCCTTAATCTGTTGCCTCACAGTGGATATCAATGTATCAAGCTCTTCTCTAGTCACTACACCCTCCTAAATTGGGACGTGCAGGTGCTCCAAAGTAGTCCTTAATGCCCACACCATATCCAAAAACCCCCCACCAACGACCTGGATGCTCTGGCTTGCCCTGTAGCAACTGTTAATCATATTCTTTCTGCCCTCTGGAATGAAGCTTCCTTGGGCTTGTTGCTCCTTAAGAGTATCCTATAATATAAAATAACAATATTAATTAATAATATATACAATTGTATAGAAATTTAAAGGGACAAGGAATAATAATTTTACTTACAATCCTCTTCGACAATCTCCCGTGCTATCTCACTTGTATAGGCCTCCTTCTGTTACTGATGTCCATATCTCCATTTCTCCTCTCGAGAGATAGGTGATGGTGGAGAAAGGAGTATGGAAGGATCAGACTTGGCTTCTTCTTCTCTCTTCCTTCTGTTTCTCTGCCATCAGTATATCATCAGCTCTAGCATAACCTCCACGAGAACAGGGGGTGTGGGGGCATTGATTCTGCCGAGCAATTTCTCTCCCTTAGCCTCGTTTTTCCTGTTAATAAATTGAATTTTGGAGTTATAATTGAAGTAAATCTAAATAAAACTTAATAAATTAAAAAGCTAACAAACCATAGCCTTTTCAGAGTCTGAATCCTGACAAATTCTTCCCAAGTATCTTCATCAAGGAACTAGTATGTATCAAGAGAATTGGGACGAGCCTGACCCTCTGGCCACCTCGATAAAGATATATCTTCTAGCAAGATCAGTCTTAAAATTTCTCCAACGTGTTTCCACGGTAAGAAATCAACTTGTGTCGACAATCTTGATTAGATGGAACATCGTATGTGAGCTACAATGAAGACATAGATAATAATCAATAATTGCCTAATAATATATAACTTAAAAAATTTTAATTTTTAATTATTTACCTAAATACTTTTCCAAATCTGTTCCTTTTACACATTCTGGCACATCAGGCCAGTCCTTAAACACAATAGGAGGCTTAGTACGTGATAGGAGGCCAAGAAAACTAACAAACTTGGCTTTATGGGGCCCTATTGGATTCCATCTCTGGTCAA